>NW_013668803.1:21774-23287 GCF_000517525.1 Limulus polyphemus
AATGTTCTCATCTCTTTCATTCTTGTCTATACAAAATAATGTTCTCATCTCTTTCATTCTTGTCTATACAAAACAATGTTCTCATCTCTTTCATTCTTGTCTATACAAAACAATGTTCTCATCTCTTTCATTCTTGTCTATACAAAATAATGTTCTCATCTCTTTCATTCTTGTCTATACAAAACAATGTTCTCATCTCTTTCATTCTTGTCTATACAAAACAATGTTCTCATCTCTTTCATTCTTGTCTATACAAAATAATGTTCTCATCTCTTTCATTCTTGTCTATACAAAACTGCACATTTGACGACTCCCGTAAATATTCACTTACTTATTAACTGTTTTTGTCTTGTTTTTTTCAAAACATGATGTGACGAATACTAATAATGAAATTAGAAATACTACTGATATAATTTGTGATCGTTTTACAATCATACCTAATACTGATGGATATATTGGTATTACATAGACACAAAGTGTGTGTTATTTATTGATAAATTTAACTTAAGAGAATGACTATATGTAATCTTTAAAAACAAAATGGCGCAAAAAATATCAATAATTATTCTTAGAAAATAATTCTACTTATTTTCAAATTATTTATTAGACTTTTCTTTCCTGACGTTATCTCTAAGCCTTTTACATATACATAATTCTATAATAAGATTCACAACCAATTTATCAACCTTCATTGCTGTAAGAATTCCTCGTTAAGTTTTATCCTGCGTCAATCCAAAGATTAAAGACTATCTTTTACTAAAACAAGTACCAAATAAAACAGCTTATAACCTTATGCAGTAATGAACGTCTTAAGTATCTTCTTAGTGTCAGTAGCATTGATAGTTTTTCGCTATCAACTTTATTAATGAATGATAATAACAAAACAACTTAATGGGAAATATTATCTTTCTAGTCATTTTCACTAATTCTTAACTTATGAAGTATTGGTATTAAAGTATTGTTTCTGCATATTAAACCGAGTGGCTTGCTTAATCGGACAGGAAACAATTTTTACATTATCTTAATCTAGTGAACCTTCGCTATTATAAAACTTGCATTTAACTGGAAATTTCACTTATTAATCATAAATCATTTATGGTGCCAGTTTTATATACTTTACTTATTATTCTACCCTGATAAATGTTTTTGCATTTTCGGTAGTTCACACAAATATAAACGTGAACACACAAAAAATATATGAAATAATAATAACAACAATACTAAAATAACAAAACAGAAAAAGTTATCTATTATCTTATTTTATTTATTGTTACGGGCTGAACGTGGCCTATGGGTCATCTACCCAGGCACCGACTCAAAAGTTCATGGTTTTCCCCAAAATCGCACGTCAGATCTTGGGGATATGGGTGAGTTATAAGAGTTACAGTCACATTCCATTATTCAATTAAAGTAGCCCAAGAGCAAGCGTTCAACGCTGTTGAATAGATACTCAAAAATATGGACAGTTAGCGTATATAGTCCTTATGATTGTTTGTTTGTTTGTTTGTTTTGG
>NW_013668803.1:24287-33591 GCF_000517525.1 Limulus polyphemus
AGCGCCAGTCCTTATGAAGCTTTGAGAAAATATCGGAAACAAATATCTCATATATTTACTTTTTTCATACTTATATTTATCTTTGGTTTCGTCATAATATCTCCAAATAATAGATCAGAGACTTATGATTTGCAAATATATTTACTACGTTGTCGAGACACGTCACAAATCTATTCGAAATCAGTGATATATTAGTAGCAATAACATTTCGTTATCAATTAAGTTTTAACATTTCACATTGGCTATAGCGTTTCTCAATTGTTGCTATAGTGAATAGCCTATACGATTGATTACCAATTAATTAGCATTTAGTTTTTATTCTACGTTTTGCTGCTAATCTGTTGCAGACTTTAAGGAAGTTCTAAGATGGTCTATTTTTGTGTTTGTACTAGCCAGAAGTCGATGCTGAGCCTTATTGATTGAAGGTGAAGTGCGTTAGCGTCTCGCTGGGATCTTCCTCATTAGGACTTGAATCAACGAATTATTTCAATGTTTTGAAGAGGGTTATCCAGGTTCTGTTGACTGAATGTGTTATCATAAGTAATACACTCGTTACGCACTTGACTGGGGACTTCCCCATTAGAACTTGAATTAACTAACTAGTTAAATGTTTTCAAGGGGGTATACAGGTTGTGTTCTCTCCTATGCTAGATTGACTGAGTATATTATCGTTTATATGGATGTAGTTTTTTCTTTTATCGTTCTATTTCTCGTGGTTCTTATCTTATCATTCTTATTATTATTGCCCTCCAGTGACACAGCGGTATGTCTGCGGACTTACAACGCTAGAAACTAGTTTCGATACCCGTGTGGGCAGTGCATAGATGGCCCATTGTGTAGCTTTGTGCTTAACTTCAAACAATTTTATAATTTTTGAACTGCTCCGTTTTATCAAATGGTACTATTCTCTTGCATGGTAATCAGTTGTATATATCATAGATCGGTATTATTGGGTTTTGTGTGTGTGTTATGCTCCTTAATTCTAGCTTTTTGTTTGTTTCTACAATGTATTAAAGTCCTCATTCATAGGAGATGAGCGCTGATAGCCCTCGTGTGGCTTTGCGCGAAATTCAAAAGTAACAAACAAACCCGGGGGATATTATAAATGGTGATTTTGCCCTCCGTTGGGTCTTTAGGTGATTTGTTTTGTCCTTACTGTGATGATATTATGTTGTTGCTTCTGAATACTGTTTTCACGTTATGCTGTTTATATATCCTATGTATATATTTTCGGAAACACATCTGACATAGGGGAATATGTCTATAATTTTCTTTCTTTTTATTCTTATTGTTTAGCTTCTTTTTTAATGTGGGTTGTAGTGATTTACTCTTTTTCCTTCTTCTTAGCTTCTTCGGTATTACGAATCTTATTTTTTCAAGATTGTTCATTCTGCAACGCCTGCTTTTACACAGTTGGGTTGGTTTGATATATAGTCGAAATGGTTATCAGTATCTTCAGTTTAACAGTAAACTCATGTGGTATATGTGTTACGTGCCCTCGTAACCACCACTTCAAGGAGTAAGAGTTTGTCTTTTTTTATTTCCATTGTGAGTGTTATTGTACGACGTTCTGTCCAGGTGGTTCGTGAATTATTGAATGTTGTCTGTAGTGTGTAACAATATTGCGAATGTGTCTAAGTAAAATTATAATAAATGTTTGTCTTCAGTGGAAAGCTGCACAATAGTTTATCTGTGCTTTGTCCACTATGAAAAATCGCTCCCCGGATTTTACCGTTGTAAGTCTATAAGCTTATCGTTGACCTACCGGGGACAAATATACAAATAAAATGTTACTCATTAATATTTAGGCTCAAGAGATTGTATAGGTTACTAACTATAACAACTATAAAAAACTATAAAAAATCTTACAGAAAGTAATTGTCTTCGTCTTCCCCAGAAGCGACAAATTAATAATAGTTATATCATCAAAAAAATGTCTAATGTAGAATACATTTATATTTTTTAACAAAAATATAAACAATCTTTTCATAATTAATACATAATGATAACACCAAAAATCAAAATCAAAAGGTAGCACAACTACTATGTTAAACTAATTCATGTCTTCAAACAATCTTCAGAGTAATGTAACATTTCCTAAACTGTGAGTTAAGACTTTTTAACATCTTAAGCTCTCGCAGATTTTAAAGTAAGCCAAACTCTAAGTCATTTAGTTACAAGAATGATTCTTCATGATAAAACTTTAAAGTAACTCATTCTTCTGAGTCCTTTAGGTATTAACGAACGATTTTTCATGTGAATGTTTTTATAAGCTTAAGGCGCTAACGATAAAGAGTTTCTGAATTAACTACGGTCGTGATGAATTAATTATATTATTTATAGGAATGGACTGATGAATACCTATCATGGGATCCAACAGAATTCAATAACCTTACTAAGATTCGAATCCCGTGTGAAAAAATATGGCGACCAGATATTGTTCTGTACAATAGGTGAGCAAATCATTTTAAACTTATGGAATTTTTTAGGTGAGCAAATTATTTTAAACTTATGGAGTTTTCTAGGTGAGCAAATTATTTTAAACTTATGGAGTTTTCTAGGTGAGCAAATTATTTTAAAGTTGTGGAGTTTTCTAGGTGAACAAATCATTTTGAACTTATGGAATTTTCTAGGTGAGCAAATTATTTTTGTACGGTTTGAGTAGAGGTTCGTAAAGGTTTTTTTTTTTATATAGCTGACTCTTTATAGCGTCAGACAGAGACAATATGATGTGCTCGTTTAAATTATACAAATGATCGTGTGCTTTGGCAAAATTGTATAAGTAGTTTCTTAATTAACGTTAAGTGCATTTGAGACTTGTTTCAGTAAATATATATATATATAAATTTATGCATTTCAATATTTCTTTCTCTTTACTGTAGACATATGTTGCCTTCCAGAAAACTCCATAAGTTCAACCTTTGAAATAATTTGCTCACCTAGAAAACTCCATAAGAACAGAAAGACTTAGCGTTAAAGAATAACTATAGGTAAGTTTAGATTAATCTTCATCCAACATTCCTTAATCTGCGTTTTTCATTTAATAAAAACGTCAAAGATATGATTAGAGGTACGTTTATTTTCTTACTTGTAAAAGAAAACTGTACTACAATTTTTTAACTTCTAAGCGTTTGTTTCTAGTTAAGCACAAAGCTAAACAAAGGGCTATCTGTGCTCTGCCCATCACTGGTATCGAAACCCGGTTTCTCGCGTTGGGAGTCCGTAGACATACCGATATGCCACTGGGGGGGGGGGGCAACTTGTAAGCGCGCAGGACTGGACTCCCTGAAATATCGTTGCCACTCCCCCTCAAGCAAATGTCATCAATTAATCTAATTTTAATTTGACTTCATTACATGTCTCAACACCCCCTTGTCCCAGCTAAGAAAACCTGGAGCTGGGATTGATAGTAGGTAGACCTGAACTTATAACTACAGTTCCAAGGTTATAAGTTTTTCAAATATCAGAGTATTTGTAACTCCACTTAAGTTTAATTAAATTTAAAGTTCTCATTTTATTAAACTACAGTCTAAAAGTATGAACTGGTAAAAACTAAAAGATGTGAGAAATTAAAAGTTAAAAAACTAAAAGATTAAGTTTCGATGTGTGAAATTAAAAGTTAAAAACCAAAAGATTAAGTTTCGATGTGTAAAATTAAAAGTTAAAAAACTAAAAGATTAAGTTTCGATGTGTAAAATTAAAAGTTAAAAAACTAAAAGATTAAGTTTCGATGAGAGAAATTAAAAGAAGTTAAAAAACTAAAATCACAAATTCTGCTACGCCTATTTGTAAATTCTATACTATAATTTCAAAATACTAAGACGATAGCTATTGGTTTTAACAATTCCAATTGCAAGTAAGGAAACTATACTTAAAATATATTTATTTGGGTATTTATCAAAATAGATTTGAAATAACTAACTTTTCTGATTTTTTTTCTGATACATCGTAAAAATATTGCTCATAATTTCTGAATTTATAATCCCGAGTAATTTTACATTTATTTATTGAATTTAAATAAATTGTTGTTACACGTTTTGAAATTTGCAAAACTAACGAGTAAACTAGTTATATATCTCATGACTGCATATTAGTAAAACCTAGTATTATTTTGAATACCTATTACGGCTACAACTATTTTGTAGGAGTAAAAAATAGAGCTGTACTAGTAGAGTCTAACTAATAGTTTTCAGTAGTAAAAATAAATATAGACGTATGCTATTCACTTGTAGTTGTCCCCCAGTGGCACAGGAGTATGTCTGCGGACTTACAACTCTAGAAACCGAGTTTCGATACCCGTGGTGGGCAGAGCACAGATAGCCCAGTTGTAGTTGTAAGTCCTTTGCTGAAGCAAAAGTAAGCATGTAGCAGTAAAGTTTAATTAAATTTTTTAGTATAATAAAATAGTCAAGTTTCTAACTTTCATTTGAACTAGTCAATTTCTAAAAATATTTGAAAAGTGTATAAAAAGAAAATCCATTAAATGCTCTTAAATATTTATAAACATGGTAATATCGTAAACAAGCAGAAATGTTATAAAATAGGAGATTATATTTAAACCTTGTTAATTTGTTTTAATAACAACTGATTTGAATAGTCTATATAATCATAGACTTTTTTTTCTAAGGTATTAATAAAATTGCAACCCTCAATTATATTTGTACAACTTCGAAATATTTTTTTTCAGGGGGGGGGGGGAGATACGTGAGCTAAACAAGCGTTAGTGACGCATCAAAGTAAACTGGTCGAACTGTAATTACTGTGAAGGTGTTTTTCATAATATTTATCTACAAACTAAGAACTAAAATCTGAGTGGACGCGTCCTAGTGATTAACGAGTAGAGTTCTGAATCGAAAGGCCCAACTTTAGAGCCGAGATATGTCACTAAACTGTTCCGCACTTTAAGTGGGAACACTATAACTTTGACCGTTAATCTCAGGCCCAACTTTAGAGCCGAGATATGTCACTAAACTGTTCCGCACTTTAAGTGGGAACACTATAACTTTGACCGTTAATCTCAGGCCCAACTTTAGAGCCGAGATATGTCACTAAACTGTTCCCCACTTTAAGTGGGAACACTATAACTTTGACCGTTAATCCCGCTATTTGGTTAGAATAACTGCATAAGCGACGGGTGTTGCTGATTGGTTTTTCCTTCTTCCAGTCGTCATTTATAAATTAAAGGAGGCTATGCCTGAACATTAGGGTTGCCGTTGTGATTGAAAATTTTGAACGCCGATTAAGAAAAATACACCTTTCACTTTACTACCGAAAATATTATTAATAGTGAGAGTAACTAACTAATGAAACAATGCATTATATTTCATATAAGTGGGAACGTAAAAAGGTATCGTTAATTAGCTATACTCATTACCGGCTGCTTTTTAGATTCGTTCTAAGTAGGTAGCTTGCTGTGATCGAAAGTTACTTGGATATACATTACCTACAAGGAGATTAAACTTTAAGCAGAGAAATAATAATAAAATAATTAAAGTCTTAATTGTTAATTGTCATTCACTGTACGTCAATGACAAGTATTTATAAATACAGGACGAAAAAATATCTAAAATAATTACATTTTAAAAGTACTTTTGTCCACACTAATCTTTATTATACTGCATAACAAAATAGTTATTCTTGCAAAATAATATTGTATTTTTTATTCTCTCTTTTGACAATACGATATTATGATTTACATAAAATGCGGGCTAGTGTATGGGTTATTGTTCAACCGCGCTATGCAAATAATAACAATTTTACTTTGGTTAAAAACCAATTCTAAGTAGAAGTTGAAAGCCCTCTTCAAGGTCAGCCAGATCCCTGAAAATCTTTGGCTGTAAGGTTTCCTCAAAGGGAGTGTCTATAAAATATAGCCCTTGTACTTTGATTGATCTAAAACAATATCATTAGAAGGGGATTGTGAGCTTCATTTAAGAAATGGCTTGCTACGCTAATTGAGAATGGCAGAAAAAAAATATTGAACATTTTCTGTGATATTTTTTCAAAGGCCCTGTACCAAGTTCAAACCTGAAGAATAACAGAAATATGGCTTTTATTGTGCTCTTTACGACAAGGGTTTTATATTTTATTTATGATAAAGAAAGTGGGTAGGCCGTGTGATAGAGCTCTAGATTTTGGAGCTAGCAAGCAGGGTTTGGATCCTTGCTATACCATGAAATATTCCACGCACTTTAAGCTGTGGGCACGTTATAAGAATGATCCAATCATATAGCGTGGATAAAGGATGATAAGGTGCTGCTGACTGGCTGCCTTCCTTCTGGTCAGTAGCTCAAAATTAGAGGCCGTGACAGATGGCTTCAGTAACTTTGCCACGAATACAAAATACAAATTTTAAGCTCTAATCTTTTTTAAACATGGGTCTTTCCTTAAAATCACCCTGTATAAGCCACTTTTAATAAAAGGTTTTGCATCCATTATTAAACTGTGCTGGATTTCTCTGTTATAATATTTCTTGTTCTAGACACTAGACATAAATATAAGTGTAGTGCGTCTTCCCAACATCTGTGTTATAATATACCGAAAACTTAAACATTAAATAAAACTGGCACACCGAAGCGAGCATTCAACCAAAAAGTTACCATACTGAATCCAGTAATTAAACAAATGGCATATAGTCCACTTAACACGATGAAGTAACCAGATAGATAATCCACTGAGCCCAATAAGTTAACCTCAAAGATACTCCACTGAATCCACTTAGCTAATCGTAAACATACCACAATCGAGTTAACTCCTCCGCTTAGCTAATCGTAAACATACCCCAATCGAGTTAACTCTTCCACTTAGCTAATCGCAAACATACCCCAATCGAGTTAACTCTTCCACTTAGCTAATCGTAAACATACCCCAATCGAGTTAACTCCTCCACTTAGCTAATCGTAAACATACCCCAATCGAGTTAACTCCTCCACTTAGCTAATCGTAAACATACCCCAATCGAGTTAACTCCTCCACTTAGCTAATCGTAAACATACCCCAATCGAGTTAACTCCTCCACTTAGATAATCGTAAACATACCCCAATCGGGGTCAGTGAAAATATCTTCATCATCAGCTAAAGTGATTAGCGGAGTTAACTCGATTGGGATATGTTTACGATTATCTAAGTGGAGGAGTTAACTCGATTGGGGTATGTTTACGATTAGCTAAGTGGAGGAGTTAACTCGATTGGGGTATGTTTACGATTATCTAAGTGGAGGAGTTAACTCGATTGGGGTATGTTTACGATTAGCTAAGTGGAGGAGTTAACTCGATTGGGGTATGTTTACGATTAGCTAAGTGGAGGAGTTAACTCGATTGGGGTATGTTTACGATTAGCTAAGTGGAGGAGTTAACTCGGTGAGCTTATCGGGTAGATAATCCACTGACTCTAATGAATTAGCCATGAATCCCCTGAGCTAATCAGATATAACTCCTACATGCATGATTGACTGTTACTTTCATAAGCTGTATCAGCTAAAAGAACGGTCGTATTCAGTTACTTATCTCAAGTCTTCAATCTTCCAACTGCAACCCGACAATATCACGCCCGGCCTATAGAATATTTAAATATAATACAGATATTATCTTACAAATGACTGCAAGTAGAATATTAAAAACGAATATCAACTCGTACTTTAACAGTCTTTACGCAGAAAAAATCCTGTTTATTCTGATAGCATAATTCAAAATGTATTTTGTCCTACTTAGTGCTGATGATTACACAAGGGGCTATATGAACAGCAGAGCAATGCTAGAACCCAATGGCAACGTTTTCTGGCCACCTCCAACCAAACTAAGAAGTACGTGCCCAGTGGATGTGACTTACTTTCCATTTGACGATCAGACTTGCATCCTGAAATTGGGATCCTGGATCTACGACGGACTCCAAGTAGATGTCACAAACAGAACGTCTGAAGTCGACTTGTCGAACTACGTTCCCAACGGTGAATGGGAGCTTTTGGAAGCCCGAATTGTGCGAAACGTTGTGTACTACTCGTGCTGCATTGAACCTTTTCCAGATGTAACAATAACAATCGTGATTCGACGTAAAACACTGTATTACATGTACAATGTAGTCATGCCCTGTATGATGATGTCCGTCCTAACTCTGCTAGTCTTTTGTTTGCCACCAGAGTCCGGAGAGAAAATTGCCCTGGGCATAACTGTTCTGTTAGCTTTTTCTGTCTTCATGTTGGCTATTGCAGAACAGATGCCAGAAACATCAGAGTCTATACCTCTTCTTGGTAAGGATCCTTTTATATCCCCTTTTTTAATTATAGTATTTGAAGAGTTTTACGTTTTTAACTGTTTAATATCCTGTTTCTGAAGATGGGAAATAAGCCTAAATATGAATGGAAAACATATGTTTATATAACTGAATTCAAAATGTATCTAAGCCTAATTCCTAATTACACAGGCCTGAGAATTTAAATTTTATAAAAGTTGTTTTGGTTTTAATAACGGATTTTCCATAATTCAGCAACGCAGGTTTCAAAAATAATAATAATTTTTATATATATCACGTAAGGTTTTTTTTTTTTTTTTTACAAATCGGGAAGAAAATAAACTCTTACTTAGATCAAATTATTATTTCGTGAAATCTACGTCTTATAGTCTCAAACTAGGTGTTGTGGTTAAAATCATAAATAATATTCAACGTTAAACTGGTACACAATTAAAAATATTTTATTTAGGCCTATCTATGGTCTTCAAAAAGTTGACGACTACATGTTTCGACGTTACAACGTCATCCTCAGGAGTGAATTACAAGACAATTGCCAAAGTATTTAAAGCTTGTTAGTAGGTCATTGACCTGTATGTTATTTTTCATACATTCACGCTAAACCATTCAAACCTTTGAACTTATCCTTTGTTATTTTAGCTGATTTGAAGATCTGTGAACCAATAAAGCATCTGTTGTTACAATATAATCTTGATTTCATATGTAGAACATTAGATATATATACATTTTATATGTTTAGCAAGTAAGTGCACACAATAAGAACACTGAGGAACTTCGTAATTTGCTGTCGTTAATTTAATTAAATTAGTTAAATACTGCCATACCTACTAGAAGCTCTCTTACATTGTACAGAGTAAATTAAGATTTCCTGTTATCGATTTTTCATCGTTCTGAGTCTACGAATCGAATGTTTAGTTTGTTTCTTAAAGCACTTATTTTCCTGCTTATGTAAACAATTAGGCTAAAGTTGACTAGAAATGACTGGGTATCTATAACATGTATATTGTTGCGTCAGCGAGGTCACATGACTAGTGTCACGCCCCCTGCTTGCTGGAAATAT
>NW_013668803.1:34511-49778 GCF_000517525.1 Limulus polyphemus
TGTGTCGCTAAAGTTTCGTCGGAACGAAGTTACGGAAAGTTAATTAACAAACGGAGACGTAACAATATATTGTGAAAAGAATATATTTTTCATTGTTCTACGTCTATGAATCGAAGGTTTTGTTTGCTTCGTAAATCACTTATTTTCCTGCTTATGTAAACAATTAGGCTAAAGTTGACTAGAAATGACTGGATATCTATAACATGTATATATTGTGAAAATAATATATTTTTCATCGTTCTAAGTCTACGAATCGAATGTTTAGTTTGCTTCGTAAATCCCTTATTAAAGCACTTATTTTCCTGCTTATATAAACAATTAGGCTAAAGTTGACTAGAAATGACTGGATGTCTATAACATGTATATATTGTGAAAAGAATATCTAGTATTATTAAACATGAATAAACAAATTATCCTTAAACAATTTATTTGTACTGTTAATATTTTTGGCGAAAATAATAAATTACTCTCTTTAAGAACAGCTAAAAATAAATAATAAATGTTATTGAACTACTTTGATTAATACAGAGAAAACTATCCTTGTAAAATTATTTACGAATTCATGCAAAAATGATAGAAGTCAAGGAATGCGTTCAATTTAAACTATAAAATCAACTGAAGTCCCGGATCACAGGTCCTGTTAAAGATTATACGCAAATATATTGTTTTCTAACTATATATTATTTTTGGAAGGGTTAAAATCTGGCAATCCAAAGGTAAACTCTAGTAAAAAGGAAATAATTCTGAAAACAAAATTACAAAAATTACAAAAAACAAAATGAAATGTAAAGCAGTGCTTGTTTTAAAATAGTTATACAACCATATAAAAATATACAGGTACTGTTTTAAACCCAGCAGCCTAGAATCATACTAAACTCAAGTTGACTTTGTTATGATTAATTCTGTACAAGGCGCTGAGATAGTCATCAGCATTTAATGTTTGATCATAAAAATAGCTGTTTGTATAGTCGGTATAGTTAACATACTCGCTATTCTTTTTAGCCATTTTTCGTCTGGATGTATAATACCTTCTATATATTTCATTAAGTAATATCAGAAAATCTTCTTTTTTTTTGGTATCTAATAAGCAAGTTTCCAATATATAGCTACCCCATGCGTCAGCGGTAAATTTATGAGCTTAAACACTAAAACACAAGGTTCGATTCCCCAAAGTAAAGAAAGCGCAGATAGCCCATTGTGTAGCTTTGCGTTAAAACAACGATAAATACATAAAGTTGTTTAGATTTCAAAGATCAGTACTTCGTATAACTTTACAAACTAAGCTCAATAGTTTCACCCAAATAAGTTGAAGTGTAAGTTTTCATTACTATAGTGTACATTTATTGCCATATAAAATATTTAAAGTTTTTTTTCGATAAGATTAAACCAGTAATCATTCATTTAGAGGGGGAAATCATAAAATAAATTGTTAAATGTGTACTGTGCGTTATTTCTTTACATGCCCGGCATGGACAGATGGCGCTTGACTCGCAATCTGAGGGTCGCGGGTTAGAGTCCCCGTCTTACTAAACATGCTCACCATTTCAGCCGTGGGAACGTTATAATGTTATGGTCAATCCCACTATTCGTTGGTAAAAGAGTAGGTGGGTGGTGATTACTAGCTGCCTTCCCTCTAGTCTTTCACTGCTAAATTAGGGACGGCTAGCGCAGATAGCCCTCGTGTAGCTTTGCGTGAAATTCAAAACAACCAAAATTTCTTTACATAGTACTAGAAAATAGAACATCCATACATGTATGACATAATGAACATAAGGATAGTTATCTTCATTATTTTAAAATGATCTTGTTCATAGCATAATACTGGTTTAGTGATTATAAGATGTTTGGAAAACATTTTGAACAAAAATAATGTGCTAGAAAATCCAGTACACTATCTATTGCTATACACACTCTAAAAATTAGATTCCAATAATCCATATAGCAACTTAATGCCACAATATTTAATAATAAATGCTAATCATTACGTTTGAATTTCCTTCTTAAGAATTTATCTTGGAACACTTTTACTAGAAACCGTCGTTTCGTTTGTCAATATTTGTACTAACTCTCTATTTCTAATGTTTGTAGTTAAACACAAAGCTACACAATGGACTATCTGTGCCACTAGGGACATATTTCTAATGATTAATATAAAATACCGATATCCATGAAAATCCAATATTCAAGTATTGAATCATTTAAACTTTTTTTGAATAATTTTAAATAAAATGAGTAAACTGGAAACCATAATGACAACATTGTTTTATTTAACTTTTAATTCTGATTTTCTACTAGGAATTTATTTGACAGCAGTCATGGTCATAACATCCATATCCGTGGTCATGACAGTTGCGGTCCTCAACTTCCATTATCGTGGACCAAACAAAAAGGAAGTCCCTTCGTGGACGCGGCGTATGGTCCTACAGCGTTTCGCTACTTGTTCCTGCTTTACTTGTATGCCTACCAAAAGACCCACTTCTAGTCACCAAGACAGTGTCCTCTTGAGGGATGTCGGATACACATATCCACGTCCAGAAAATCTCAGGTTCCATGTAGATACTGCGCCGGATGACCTAAAGGATGCGCAAGAGTTTTCCAGTAACGAATCAGTCACCAACGTCAACTTGAATGAATACAATCACAACGCTAGTAAGCGAAGTTCTCGGAGAACTGTATTTAATAACGGCGTTCAAGAGGAAATTATTCGGGCTCTTCGTTATCTAATGATGAAGCAGGAAGCTGAGGATAACCATACACGAGTGGTTAACGAATGGCGACAATTGGCACTTATTATAGACAGATGTCTCTTCTGGATTGTTCTCGTTGTCACAGTCGCGTCTTCACTGTTGTTTTTAGTTATCGTTCCTCTGTATCGCCGAAGTTTTGTATATGGAATACCTTAGTTTGGTCACCTTAGAAAGTTTATAAAATGTCTTGTAGCTTCCAGAAACAGGAATAATAATAATAAATAATCTTTACAAGATGCTACTGACAGTTATAGAACGAATATAAATCCTTAATACTGACTATAAATTCTATTCTCTCTTAGATTGGCTAACATTACTGATGCCAAGACATATCAAACTCTGCCAAAATGGGTTTTTATGGAGAAATAAGGTTTTCTCAGAGGGACGTGACCAATTTATTGATCAGTCCTTTTCTTTCTTGCCATAAAATTTTGTCACATTCTTAACTTATTCTCTTATTTGATATTAGAGAGAAAAATTGTTATTTACTTCGTACATCCGGGACTAGAACATGAAACACTTCAATCTAACTAGAACGAAAGTATTATCTTCAGTTATATACCATAACTAATTTGTAAGGTGAAAATCTGGAGTTCGTTCCCCCGTGGTATACAGCGCAAATAACCAATTGTGTTGTTTTACGTTTAAACAACAAAGCAGAAAACACAAACGAACGTTTAACCAATGTCATTTATTGCGAAACGTTCTGATCTTTTGCGTAATACTGCACTCTATATACAGAAATAAGAATGTCATAATCTGTCCCCGAATGGGTCAGCGGTAAATTTACGGACTTACAATACTAAAATCCGGACTTTGACTCCATACGGTGGACAGAGCGCAGATAGCTCATTCTGTAGCTTTGAGCTAAAACCAACAATATCATAACTAAAATTTAGTAAAAACAATCTTACATTCCAAAGGAAATGTTAATGGCTAACTTACGTTTCGATTAACGATTTTCATGAATATTGGTACATAAAGTAACTATAGTCTAAATGGATCTTAATATAAATGTTGCTAATTGTTTATGGAATTAGAAAATTTCGTCAGCTTATCCATTAAATGGAGCTTTACTTGCAATTACTTTCATCACACTGTTGTGGTGAGATTAAGATGGCAGTGCTGAAAGAACATCCTTCCTGTAGTTTCTGTATTTCGGCAACTAAGAATTATTAGGAGTAAATATAGAAATGTGCAGATTTACTTGCGTAAATTACACATTTATTGCAGGAAGCATGTGTTATATATTCCTGTTTAGTTTACACACAAGTGAAAAATATTAATAATAAGTAAAACTAACTACATTTAGTTATATACTTCTATGGATTATAACTACTTATGCATTATTTTAGTATTAAAACAATCGAATGACACTGGAATTCGTAGTATTCTTCCTATAACTACTACAAAGGATTTCCTAATGCTTGTTAGTTTTAGAGAGGAAATACATAAGGAATTTGAAGCATTACTTTTGCTGTTGTTGAGGTACGTAAGTTAATGAAGATGACATCAGATACGATTAATTCTTCTTATGGCCACCAGATGGTACCCTATCATTTAATTTGTATCATTGTTTTTGAGCCATGAGAATCAGCAAAAGTGTGGAAGTCAATTAGAGAATAATAAAAATTAATACAAACTAGCTAATATAACAACAATTAAGAATATCCTTTCTTTACTTTGTCTTTAGTACAATTCGCCAAATTATGCAACAGGATAAATTGTTTTTAGTTTTTTTTAAACTCTCATGAATTTCATCTAATAATTATTTCAAACCAACTATGTATAATTATGATTTTATAACTTTACGTGTAAGAAGAATTATTAATTCTATGTACAATACTTACTGAATATATCACATGAATTGTGTTGTATATGATAATTTCTGATCCAAGAAACCAACATTTTGTAGAAGGCTGGTTTGAATTAAACGTAGTTGTTATAACATTTCTTCAGTTTGATACTTTACCACGGTGTTTTGTGTCGATAGTATGGTCACGATAACTCTATCTTGAGGAGCCACTGGGACAAGAGATAACAGAAAGTCATTATGATTACTAATTAATTTTCCCTATATGTATATATAACTTAATGCTAAGACTAATAAACACACTTTCACATATATATCAAAATTTATTCACAAAAAGTGTCCAAATTATCAACATCTATTACAACATTTCACAAATGATCACAGATAGAGTAAGCACTGACATCTAATCTGCACTTAAATTTTCGTAGCTTACAAATCCATTTTCTGTTGTTTCTATATTGTTTGATCATTTGTTTGAATTATAATTTCAGAACTTTAGCTCAAACTCATACTCAATTTATTCTCCTCTAACTTCAAATTACATCAGCTCTAGTTCTTCATAAATCCAATAAACAGATTTGCTAAAACCGAATCATACACAGTTATAAAACTTCTATTGTCCAAACTTTAAATAAATATTCGTATTAAAACTGAAATAAATAATACTTATACCCGTTCAGATATTACGTGTACATGTTTTATCAAGATCATTTTATGTCACAATATTTTCCAACTTGATGTCACTGTATCAATAAGGAGTAAATGTGCAGATTTACTCGCGGAAAGCGCAGTTAACCGTCTGTAGCGCAGTTAACCGTCTGTAGCACAGTTAACCGTCTGTATATACTTCAATATTCGATAGTTTTAAGTTGACGATCTCCAGAAAAGTATTTACAACAAATTTATAAAATTCAAATATTAATTTCTAAACATATATCTATTTTGCTTGTCCTTAATAAGGTCCTCTTATCTGTAGAAAACTAAAATATGGTCAAATGTTAACATCTATCTTTAACATTTTCAATGAACAAAATGTTAATATATCACTGAATAGAACTCATAACAATGAAAACTTCATGTTTTACTAAATTATTTCACTATGTTAAAATCAAATCTATAAGCACTAACTAATTCTTATGTTAGAAGACGAGGTGACATTCTCTTACAAAAGTTAGTTGAAAAAGCCAACTTATTTGATTATATTCGCTGTTCTCGATATCAATTGCATATATAATTTCGTGTGAACATGCCCGCCAAAGCCTTCTTTCATGTTTAAAAAATACTAAACACTCTACATTTTAGTCTCCACAAGAAGAAATCAAGTTTTCTAAAAAGGTTCCATGACTTATCAACCTCTTTAGTGTTTTTTTTCGAGGCTTAACACACTTTTCTATAAGACGCTTCTTTCCGAAATTCTAAGTTTGACCAATCCAGTCTTGACGTCTTTAACTCAAAAAAACATAAATAACAAAAGCGTATGTCATACTTTACAACCTAAGATATAAGGTACTAAATTTTGTATAACAAAACAAGAACTTTTTGGTTAATTTACAATGTTATACAAAGTACATAATCTTATTTGACATCTAAGACCAAATTTTTCTAGTATCTGCACTTTTAGCCATCAGGTGGCTAATTCCCAGCTTTGAGTAACATATTACGAAACCTTTAAATTAAAAACAATAACTTAATGACGGTAAAGTTGGATACCTTGAATAATTCTTACCCTATTATAGGAAACTCGCTATGCACAAACAGTTAAACTGACGTTTTTCTTTTCACGAAAACTAAAATTAACGCAAAATTATTTTGTCTGTATTTTTATTGTGAAATATTTAATTCGGTTGAGCTCATACTGTTATTACGTGCATACACAATCAGTACACTATAATGAAGTGGATTAAGCAGTGAATTTCTGGCTATTGTAATGAACAGCCAGATTAATCAGCACGTCGTTACATGTGAACATTTTCTACATATATTAACTTGTGCAGCACAAAACTTTGTAAGTAACCAATGTAAGTAAAAGTGTACATAATTTGTATCGTCTAGTTGAATAAAGCCTATCTTTAAACCACAGTTATCAATTTTTACTGTGAAATAAACCAAATTTATTAATTTTTACTGTGGAATAAACCACATGTATTAATTTTTACTCTGAATTAAACCACAATTATTAATTTTTACTGTGAAATAAACCACATTTATTAATTTTACTGTGAAATAAACCACATTTATTAAATTTTCCTGTGAAATAAACCACATTTATTAATTTTACTGTAAAATAAACCACATCTATTAATTTTTACTCTGAAAAAACCACATTTATTAATTTTTACTGTGAAATAAATTACATTTATTAATTTTTACTCTGAAATAAACCACATTTATTAATTTTTACTCCGAAATAAACCACATTTATTAATTTTTACTTCAAAATAAACCACATTTATTAATTTTTACTGTGAAATATATCTTCAAATGTCCTCTTCCTTCAACAACAGTCCTATTCATCTTGGAATATACTAGCTTATGATCAACGCAGCAATAAAGAGATGAACGAATCTAAAGAAACAAAGAGAGTTAATTCGCTAAACAATAGATGTACAAGTCCTAAGTTGGAAGCAAATTTTCGTTCTGTTGTCTGACCAACCTTAAAATTAAAAACAAAAGATAACTTTAATATGAATTTTTAAAACATGACGTATTTTGTTTTAACCTCCTCAATTTTTAGATTTTTAAAAACTAAAAACCCGTAATTTATATAACAAATATGGCTATATAACTGTATAGACTGTTTTATTGAATCATTATGCATATACATTACACATGTCCATACATACGAGGAATTTCTCGGTTGGTCATGTTATGGTTATGATGCCTAGCGTAAGCTTAATGTGCTTTATTTTACAATTTACAAAGCTTGAGGTGTGAGTTGGCCCTGTGATAGAGCTCTTGGTTTAAGAACTGGAGAGCCGGGTTCGAATTCTTGAGATATCACAATATGCTTTAAGCTTTGAGTGCGTTATAAGAGACAAAGTCAATACCTTAAAGTGGTAGGGTTCTGCTAACTTGTTGCGTACAATCTGATCAATTGTCCAAAATTAAAAATGGCGGCTGATAATCTTAGTAACCTTGCCGTAAATTCAAAATGCTTAAATGAAGTAAAAGCAAAGTATTTGATACTTTTTACGTAAATATGTAAAGCACAGAAAACCCAGCCATGCCTAGCTATCAAAACCAACAAAATAGCCGTTTTTCTGAGATAATAGTTTCTAAGATGGCGATGTATATCAAACAATTAGTCGAACAAGGCAAGAAAAACAAACATCTTTTACTGACTGGTGGTGAAGTGAACTATTGTTAAAGTGAGAGGCTGGAAAACTCTTTGCACCCCGTTTGAGTCATGAGTTCATTTATGATTTGCATACGATACTGAAGCGTTATTTGACAGCTTTTAGTAAACAACTGGATGTATTAATGATAAGCAAAAGTGGATAAAGATGATTATTTTACGAATTTGTTTGTATTGCTGCCTATGCTCATGCACTATCATCCTACTAGTTTCACAAAGTAATGAAAAATAATTTCCAAAAAATCAATATATAGCAAAAAAAAACTTTGTGTACATTGGAACGAAAAAAAAAGACAGCAAGCTGACAAAAGTAGCAAATAGAATTTCAAAAGAATGAGCAAACAATGTCTCTTTGTTTGTCGTAGCAGCCTTAAAGATCAAGTTTGTTTGTTTGAGTAGAAATAAATTGATTGAATAGGAAATTTCAATATAAATTAATTTGGTATATTTAGATATTGAATTTCATATATTTAGACTAATTTAATCCTTAGTAATCAAGCCTATATCTACCGAGTTAGACTAACGTTACAATACGTAGTAAGGCTAATTAGTTGTAATTAATTAACAATCTTCTATTTTCTCAATAAACTATTTCCATCTCCTTTGATTTAGCAATTTAAAGCTTGTCTTGTCTCTTTATAAAGGTTTGCTCAAGAAAGTAACTTTAAAACCGTGTTTCTTTGATAACTTATAAACTATTAATTAGTTAAACTTATTCACGGTCCTCTAACGGTAAAAGATGTTTTCTAAAAAAACGTTTCTTTAAACTTTCTGAAATTGTTCTGTGGTAATAAAGACAAATAAGAGGTTCCTATCCAATGAAACCTGTTTCTTGTCCACCGGTAGTGAAAGCTATTTTGTAAAAAGAAAAGTTGAGAGTTATTTTTGTCTGTTTCTGCTACAAACACTTTATAAAACAGTAATCAAGGAGGTTTTGTACAGAAAACTCAATTTTTGACATTCCTTTGTTTGCCGCTTCGTAGAATACTTTAAAGGTACACAGTAACAACGTAGTACTTAGAAAACAAGAACTACCGCACGCTATTCATTACTTACCTGTCATTTACAACTGGGCGTAGAACACGCTGATGTGACAGAGAACACCCTCATTAGTTCTTATACACCTGCAAGTAGAATACGCACATGGTAGACGAGAATAGAATGCTCTCATAAGGCCTAGAAGAAAAAAAATGCTTTGTTTCCGATTTCCAGACTGACCCTATGTAACAACGCCCAACCTTAAATTTTTTTCAAAGCTTCCCCCCCAAAAAAAATTATCTCCAAAACGACCCTAATGAAAAACGCCCTTCGATTAATTATTTTTATTTTCATTAGATTATTACACCAATCTGCTACCATATTGTATTAAGTGAAAGTCATAAGAAACTACGTCTCTGATTCTCTGATTCGTTAGTTGGTGTGGTGTATCAACACTCTCAGCCAATTATCTCTCACAGCACAGGTTCAGCAAATTGACTGATCACGTGACCACTTTGTATTTGTTAGAGCTTCAATACTACTGACTTTTAATATAATATGTGTATCTTAACAAAATTTGGAAAATTTTCAGTAAACGTTACAAGTCTTTTATACACAAAAATCTGATTTTTTAGTGAAGTATTTTTACTGAATATTTGTTTGCAAATATATTGATTTTTTTAACACTCTGAGTGCAAAGTAACTTTAATATTAAGATTAAAAATATTTTTTTTCTTCGTCTCAAAAATCTCAAATGTTATTTATGTAATTTCCAAAAACCTCCTAAATATATTTCAAACGTTTTTTTTCAATAAAACTTTCTCCATCCTAATTCTATACAAGGTTGGTCAATTTGACTGACTTCGTAACCACCAAAAAAAATCTAAATAAATCTAAATTACCCTTTCTAGACGCGGCATACTGACTCATAGAACGGCTCTTAGTTTTCGTTGCTACTGTTTTCAAGTACAAACGTTTAGCTCATAGCTCCGATTTGAGATCGATTTACATTTTTGGATTCAGGAGGTAAAAACCATTTGGATTGATGTATTTCACCATGCCCAATGTCTCATAGATTAATTTACTCTAATCCTGCCTAAAAGAATGTCTAGTGCTATGGCTATTAACGATTCTCCCTTGTTTTCTCTCTAGAATTACTTCAAATTCTAACATGAAACTACATTTGTTTATCTTAAGTAGCTTTAAAATCGTAACAATATATATTTATTTATACTTAAATCTTATTGTTTTATTGCACTTTGAACCCTGTTTAACTACTATTCGCGCCACTGTAAGTTGTAAATCAGTTGAGGAACGTGTGGCTCACGTTACCCTATTGAATTGCATTACCCACCAGCTACTCCAACCTGCATGCCTCGGGAATTGCTTTATTATATTATTATTTATTTTACCTAATCTAAGCTTAAATAACATAAAGAGTTTCCTATTTTTACATTTTAATTCTGTAGTGACCAAATGTCTAAATAATATTTTTTCTGATGGTGCTTATCATCTAGTACAATCTGATATATTGTCATTGCATTTATATCATAAAATACGTATCTGATATTTAAAAAATACCACGCCTATCTACCCCATTTTCGAGGACATAAAAAGTGCCTACTTACCTACCCTATTTTTTCAGCCTTTAATAGGAAATAAAGCATTTTTTTCTAGGCCTAAGTTGTAAACCTGTGACTCACAGAAAATGACATCGAAAGCATAAGTAATTAATGTAACGAATTTGTTATTATATATTTATTTCAATATCAACGTTTGTTTAGATTAAGTATATATTTTAAAACATGCGTAGCTTATAGTGTTAAATATGTATTGCGAAACTCCCGCTTATTCTCCAAAGTTGTAGAAGATTCTCGAGAGTAAGAATCAACAATATATGTATGTACGTATATGTTTAAATGTAGCTCAGTATTGTTGCCTAAAACTGAAATTTCTAGAACGCCTCCACACGGCTATAAATATAACCAACGCGACACACCGAAAGAGAGAGCATTTATTATTAGTTCGCTATAGTTAGTGTGCTATAAAACTTCGAAAGCTATAACTGTGATTGTTATAACCCTTATCAATCGGAAAACTTAAGATATTTGACCAGGAACGTTTACAAATTTCGAACATTACAAATCATTTAACTTCAGTGGATTCCCATCAGACATTAGTATTTTTTACAAAAACATTATCTAACGTTACCGGTGAAAACTCAATCTCTAATAGGCGTATGAACAGTGAAGACTACAGGGCTAGCTAGCTTCTCTACTAAGTGAATTGTATCTATATCAACTCGTAATCAACTTGCTCATCGTGAACCCTCAATAAGATATCAGGGAAGTTCCAAACTAGAAAGAGGACTTTATATTGTTTGTAAGTTTGTGAAACTTTTGTTTATAAATCATTGTTTGTAATAACTATTTGTAATAATTGTTATTGTAAATTGTATTGTTGTGTGTATATTAAAACGTACTTGTGTTAAAAATTAAAACGGTGTGTATCAATCTTGTTGGCAAATATCATAAACTGACTATATATCGGCTTTTACTTAGCTACTAAATCCAAAGTACAAGTTAATTACTAAATTTAAATTTATCAATTAACTCAATTTCAGACCATTAGAAATCCTAACGCGTAACATTAATCATTTCAAAAGTAAAGGCTAGAAAAAGATACTGGTCAAAATATAAACGAACGATATAAGAAAAAAATACAGAAATCCCTAAACAGCTACAGAAAAATAAATAGAATAATAATTATTACAATCAGTTCTGCTTTAGGTAACTTAATGCTTACGTCAGCGGCAGTATCACACTTACATACATTTCGATGTACTCTTAACTTCTTCGCCCCCCCCCCAATTGGCAAACTGGTATCTCTGCGAACTTATACTGTCAGAAACCTGATTGTTCGTATTCCTAAAATTAGACCATAACTAATAAACTTCATTGTTAATCATAACCTAATGGATTGTTTTGTAGTTGTTGTTGTTGTTTTTCAAAATAAACTCTTTTAGAATCTTGGAAAAACAAAACATATACAAGTATTAATAACATCTTATGAAAAATGAGCTACCTAACTATATAAATCAGAACTGTTTGTTTGTTTTGAATTTCGCGCAAAGCTACACGAGGGCTATCTGCGCTAGCCGTCCCTAATTTAGCAAAGTTCAGTTTATCATAAAAGGTTGCCTTCTCTCTGCCATCCTCGATGACTAAGAAGTAAGTCTTAAGGCTCTTAACGCTAAAATTCCGGTTTCGATATCTCCGGTGGGAGAGCACCGATAATCCATTGTGTAGCTTTGTGCTTAACAACTAATCAATATGTTATGATATGAATAAAGAAGAAGAAGAATTTAAACAGTAAAATTGTATTTGAGAACTATTTCATTCAAATTCACTCTGCCTTCAAAACCAAATGTAAAATGTCTAGTGTAAAATCAGCTCACATTTGTAAGAGTTTTGCAATATACTTTTTATAAAGCACGTTTTTACATACACAGTTTTTGACTCAGCAACGGGACTACAAATGACTTGCAGACATAACCTCAAACTAAGTTCCTGATAAACGAAAAAACCTTGGTTTGTGTTGAATTTCGTACAAAGCTACACGATGGCTATCTGCGCTAGCCATCCCTAATTTAGCAGTGTAAGACTAGAAGGAAGGCAGCTAGTCATCACCACCCACCGCCAACTCTTGGGCTACTCTTTTACCAACGAATAGTGGGATTGATTGTCACATTATAACCCCTCCACGGCTGAAAGGGCGAGCATGTTTGATGGGATGGGGATTTCAACCCGCAGAAATCAGAACTGAAAAGCATTTTACAAATCTATATCCATATTATATGATATGATATTATCTATATGATAAGCTGAGTTATGTACATATGTTACAAATGAACATACAAAACAATAAAATTTAAAACGGTTAAAACATCTTCAGTTGGGTATCCCTTCACGAATATCGATATTTTCCACTATAAACCCAATAATATCTCACGATACACTACAAACTTAGAATATTTAGGTTATCCTCTTTCCATATACTATGCTAATAATTCAAAAGAATTTTCATAAGTTTAAAAAATAATAATATTCAAAACTGGCAAAATATTTACGGTTAGATTAGTATTTTTACTGCAGCAGTACTTAGTTAAATACAGAATTTCTAGAATAGTACCAAATAATTCTAATCACAGACAACGAAATCCATAAGTCCACTTGTCTTAGGCTTATCATTAGTTAAGCCTTTATTAAGTACGGCCTATATTTGATAATGAGATAAATTAACACTGTAACTTGTGTAAGTTTTTTTGCTTTAGTTTATTTAGGGCTAAGCTTTACCTATCAATATATAAATGTATAATGTTATTATACGACCTAACATTAGACCTTTTAAAAAACTTTGATAAGCTTTTAATATGTTGTTGCACAAAATGTCTACTACAGTGTATTCACATCCGCCTTTACAGTAAGAATTTTAGATAAGTCCGTGCAGTCTTGACCTTCCACTATTAGAGCTTCCTTATATTTTTTCGAATTGTTATTTATTGTTTTATTTCCATGAATACACTTAAAACTTTTAGAGTCATTTTACAAAACTATATGAGAAGATAAAAAGATCAAGCAAACATAAATACATAGGTCCAAACCAGAATCACTGTATAGCTGTAACTAGCTTTAAATTGAATTAAAGTATTTCATTGCTAATGGTATCTGTAGAAGTGCACATCCAACAGAACAAAAAACGGATAGAAAATATAGAAAGGACTAAAGATTACAGACAATATAGTACTAGCCACTATACAAACAATTATATCACTATACCAAAAATTATATCACTATAGTACTAGCCACTATACAAACAATTATATCACTATACCAAAAATTATATCACTATAGTACTAGCCACTATACAAACTAGTATATCGCTATAGTACTAGCCACTATACAAGTATATCACTATAGTACTAGCCACTATACAAACAATTATATCACTATACCAAAAATTATATCACTATAGTACTAGCCACTATACAAACTAGTATATCGCTATAGTACTAGCCACTATACAAACAAGTATATCACTATAGTACTAGCCACTATACAAACAAGTATATCACTATAGTACTAGCCACTATACAAACAAGTATATCGCTATAGTACTAGCCACTATACAAACAAGTATATCACTATAGTACTAGCCACTATACAAACAATTATATCACTATAGTACTAGCCACTATACAATCAATATAGTACTAGCCACTATAAAAAAAATATATCACTATGGTACTAGTCACTATACAAAAAATATATATCACTGTAGTACTAGCCACTATACAAACAAGCATATCACTATACTACTAGCCACTATACCAAAAAGTATATCACTATAGTACTAGCCACTATACAAAAAATTATATCACTATAGTACTAGCCATTATACAAAAATTATATCACTATAGTATTAGCCACTATACGAAAATTTATATCACTATAGTATTAGCCACTATACGAAAAATTATATCACTATAGTACTAGCCATTATACAAAAATTATATCACTATAGTATTAGCCACTATACGAAAATTTATATCACTATAGTATTAGCCACTATACGAAAAATTATATCACTATAGTACTAACCACTATACGAAAATTTATATCATTATTCTGTTAGATATTCCCTAAATGTTTTCATGATATTATAAGCATCTTGAATCTTTTGGATTGTAGACGCTACAGAATCGAAAGTTGATTTTATTGACATCATTTTGTCTTACTTTATAGCTTTGTTCAAATAGTTATACCAAATTATCTTTAAACGTTTCCTAGCATTGTCCATAATGTAAAAATAAATTCGTGAACTGAGAATTGTTAGCTGCTAACATACGCAATTACTTAGACTATCTGTTGAAGTGTCACCCAGTGGTTCAGCAATAAGTCTGAGGGCTTAAAACGCTAAAAATTGGAGAGTTCCATACCGGCTGTTGGAAGAAAAAAGATATCCCATTGTGTAGCTTTGTGCTTAACAACAAAAAATTATTAAATTTAGAGGTCAATTAAAATATTCTAATGCTATTCGTACAATAAACTTTGTTATACAGAACATAACAAAACTAACCAAAGAGCTGTTTTTTTCTTATTTGTTTGTGTGAGCTACCCATATAATCTATCACTTCTAATGATACCAACAAACTTTAAACACAAAATGTCTGACAGCATTGTATACAGCATGACTTAAAAAATCTAACGTTGTTTTTCCTTCTCTACAATAGCTCTACGCTAATTAACATGTTAAGGTATTGTTGCGTCAGCGAGGTCACGTGACTATTGTCACGCCACCTATTTTCTAGAAGT
>NW_013668803.1:50342-52117 GCF_000517525.1 Limulus polyphemus
AAAATTTCGTCGGAACAAAGTTACGGAAAGTTAATTAACAAACGGAGACGTAACAGTATCAACGTCTTTCATAATAACTATATCCTGATCCTCAACATTATCTTACTTCCAAATTACTGAATATTCAGGAATTACGCCTCTTGTTTTAATTATTTTTGACAACATGTTTCTTAAATGTAGTTTTACGGCTGATTAGTTCTTGCTTTCAATAAAATACTGTTGTGTATCTGCTTGTTTTTTAATTTCCCGTAGATATTCTTTCCGAGAAACTTCAGCGATACAAGTCCTTTCTTGATTAAACCAGTTTATTCTTCCTCGATACAAACTTTTAATACACAGTAGTTTCTCAGTGAGTACGTACCTCGTCACTCTAAACGTAACAATGTTTATATATTCTAAACAAGAGGGCATATAGATCACACTCGAGCTGGCGGACAAATTCATGATCATTCGAGAAACTTCAGCGTGCATGCTCTCAGCGTCGCGTGACTTCCACTGTCGTAACACTACCCCTTCCTTAGTATTGTTCGTCCCGAACAATAGCCACTTACATTATATCAATAGACAATTAACAATAACTTAATTAAATATACAGAATTTACAAACACAAAATTAAAATTCCACAAAGTCTCTTAATTTTACGGGTCGTATCTTCTTCCGTACTGGTCTCCGTCTCGTTGACTTCTCCTTCACGTGGGGTTCATCTGCTCCATCAGGAAATGTCCTATTATCGGTAACAGTCACATCAGTGGTAGTAACTTCATTAACGGCTTCAATGTTTTCCTTCTCAAAACCGGGTAGAGTTTCTTCTTCAACAGTGGCTTTTTCAGGTGACATGTCTTCAGCAGCATCATTTGTTCTGTTGTTCACTTCATCCCAACTGAAATGATCTGGACCGTGATAATGCCAAAGCCTATTGGCATGCACCACCTTTAGCTTACCTCGTCGACCACATTTTATTCGAAAAGTCAGTCTGAGAGACGATCCACTATGTCATATGGGCCTTCCCATGGAGAAGGCAACTTAGGAGACTTCACTTTGGTCTTCCTGGGATTATACAACCACTCCTTGTCTCCTGGTTCAAAGCTGACTTCAGTAGATCTCTTATCATAAGTTAACTTCATCGAATCAGCAGACGTTTTCAAGTTTGAACGCACTTGATGGTGAATATCATCCATCCTTTCCGATAACACTTTCACAAACTCTGACACATTCTCAGGCAACTCTTCATAAGGTGGGCGTCCTGTTAACAGATCCACTGGCAACCGAAGTTCCCAACCAAACATCAACTTTGCTGAAGTGTATCCAGTGGTTTCATGCTTTGCTGTCCTATAGGCCATGAAAAGTGGAGGGAATAAGACATCCCAGTCATCTTGGCAACTGTTACAAAACTTTGCCAATTCCTGTCCCAGTGTTCATTTGTACTTTTCTACCATCCCATCAGACTGTGGGTGAAGTGGCGTTGTTCTGGTCTTTCGTATGCCAAACAACTTGTAGAATTCTTGGAACACAGCTGATTCAAAGTTACGGCCTTGATCCGAATGCAGTTTATATGGCATACCAAATCTGATGAAGAAATCATTAATAGCCTAAGCTGCAGTTATAGTTTCCTGATTTGGTATTGCATATGCCTCAGGCCACTTGGTGAAATAATCCATCACCACACAAACGTAACTGTTTCCAGCACGATTTTGGAGTAAAGGACCAGCAATGTCAATGGCTACTCTTTCCATTGGTGCACCAACTTGATATAACGTCATTGGAGCACGTCCCTT
>NW_013668803.1:53064-66438 GCF_000517525.1 Limulus polyphemus
CATGCTCACTTACAATGTGACCTAAGTAAAGCACTTCTTTCTGGAACAAATGGCATTTCTTGGGATGGAGTTTGACGTTTATTGCTTTCAAACACTTGAATACTTCCTCTACTAGGGATAATTCCTCATAAAATATTGCTGCAAACTATTCTCCATTTTAATACACAGTAATTTCACATTGAATACGTACCTCGTCACTCTAATCTTAACAACTTTTATTACACACGCTATAAATCACAGTGATTCACACACTTTACTTACGGTGCCTACTATTCGCTTGACTCAATTATCTATCTGCCGCTGGCTTTCTTTACCAGACTTATATATACTAAAAAAAGAGGGCATCTAGATCACACTCGAGCTGGCGGGCAAAATCATGATCATTCGAGAAACTCCATCGCGCATGCCCCGAGCATCGCGTGACTTTCGCTTTCGTAACAATACTTTTGAATGAATGGCTTAAGTATTTTCTATGATTATTATTACACCTTTTCATTCAAATGAATTCTTTAATTTCAAACTTTAGAATTTATGGACTGAAGTTTAATTTATGTCAGTTATCATGATTTTAAATGTCGATTTTAAAATAAAGTTTCCGAGGGTAGTTTTTTAAATATTCGTTTGACATCATGAAACTGATATCACAAAATATGTTTTCCCCAGAACGAGCAACGATAGCGATATAACATTTATTCAATAATTTCATTGTAATTAAGTCTACCGATGGCTCAGCGACAAGGCTGAGAGCTTATAACGCTAAAAATCTGGATCCGACTTCTACGGTGGGCAGAGGACAGGTAGCCCAATGTATACCTTTATGCTTAAACAGCAAAACAAACACTGAAATTAAAATATAATAATACGCAAGTAAGTTCATTTTTATTTTTAGAGGTATCGATATATATTTACTCAAACGTCTATGTTTGTAAGTTAAATCCTTCTACTCTACCTACTGCTCATATGCAGCTGATATAATTATATCTATACAACTTGAAATAATTAAACAATGAAAAATCATATACAGCCTGTCACAACTGCACGATGATTTATTAACTTTGAAATACGAGTTGACATACACGAAAATATTAAATTGGGTATTATTAATTAAAACTTACTTTCACATATCAAATTGTGATTGCGTTACTTACTGAAAAATATTAACAGAATATAGCTTCAATCAATATGTCGTAACGATTCACAAGCTGTGTATGTCTTTCAATTTAACTCACATGACTAGTTTGTTATCGTGTGTTTCCTCCTTAACTTGCGACGAAACATAAAGAGTAGCATAAATCTGGAATACTTTTGTTTTAATTAACCATAAATATTTATCATTATTTTGCTCGTGACCCAGGTTATTTTGATTCTGATACATTTATTAATTTGCGGAGAAGTGACAAAACAATATACATTATCGACAGATAGCATAAAAGCAATCTGACAAAAGTGCTCTAATAACATAGAATTATTCCTAATTTCGGTTAGCAATTCGCTTTGACGTCACGAATAGGAAGATATTGTTTCTCTTAATATAAACTACTAAACCCTATTTCAAGATTAGATAACCTTCGGCCCGGTATGGCCAGGTGATTAGGGCGCTCGACTCGCAATCTGATGGTCGCGGGTTCGAATCCCCGACACACCGAACATGCTCGCCCTTTCAGCCGGGGGGGTGTCATAATGTGACGGTCAATCCCACTATTCGTTGGTAAAAGAGTAGCCCAAGAGTTGGCGGTGGGTGGTGATGACTAGCTGCCTTCACTCTAGTCTTGAAATACTAAATTAGGGACGCCTAGCGCAGATAACCCTCGTGTAGCTTTGTACGAAATTCAAAACAAACAAACATTTTCATTAGACAAACTATATACTCGTGTAAATGTGTAGTTAAGAATCCACAACAAACAAACAGATAACCTTCATAAGTAAATTATTTTTTGCAAATTAATTTGAAGAAGCATGTGAACTCATATATATAACGGTCATATATATATAACGGTCATATATATATCTACCGTTCATACAAAATATGTATACATAATAATTCAACACTCTTTAATAAAATAGTGCACGCTGTAATTTAGTAATTTATACTAAACTACAAATAGTTACGTGGATTAGGCTGAATCTACAGTAACTCAAACTTAGCAGATGAAAAAGTATTTGATGTGTCAATTATTAGTTAATTTCTCCCCCCCCCCTCTAAATCAAAATAATAATTTGTTGTGCAGCCTAGTTGTTTTCTTTGTAAAATATTAAAACAACTCACGACAATGACCTGTAATACAATTCTGAATATCAAAAGTTAAAAAATATCGATATTGTTTTAAATAGTTAAAAATTGAAGCAAAACAGTATCATTGTAACAAAAAGACGACATCTTTCAGTTGTCATGCCAATTTTAGGCTACCAAATCAAAACTGTACTTTCAAAGTGAATATATTAATAAAAAGAAAAATATAATAAGAAGCAGTCCTTTTTGAAGCTTCTAGAATTATCGCTGACAGAAAAGCCATTTTATTATATGAAGGAGACTACGTGTGTGTTAATACACGAAATGCCCTTTGAAATTACAATGAGGAGAGGCGGTTTTTATGGGCGTTTTGCGTTTTTTACCACTTCTTCGTCCCCTGTTGATGGATCTTTACCAAAGTTGGTATCAAGGTTTTCTGGGTCCACGCGGAGATATATGCAAACTTGTGGTTTCACATTTTGTGCTTTGCAGTTTTTATGGGCATTTTATTCATTTTTTTTATAATTACATATAAGGGAAGCAGCTTTTCATGTCCAAAGATAACCTTTCATTAATCATGAATTTACATAACTTCCGGGTACTCCAGCAAGTAGTAAATATGTTTGCAAACTTTCTAGTTATCTCACATTTACAACAATTTATAATGTATAAATAAAATACTTACATAACTTCCGGGTACTCCAGCAAGTAGTAAATATGTTTACAAACTTTCTAGTTATCTCACTTTTAACACAATTTATAATGTATACATAAAATACTTACATAACTTCCGGGTACTCCAGCAAGTAGTAAATATGTTTACAAACTTTCTAGTTATCTCACATTTAACACAATTTATAATTTATAAATAAAATAATAAATAATTAAGAAGACAAAGTCCGTTTAATATCAACATTACATTTGGTTACATAGAAGCATGAACAGAGAAATATTCTACTTATTTCTCTCCTTCATTCTTATACAAGAACTCACCATTGTAATCCGTAGTTAACCCTTGGAGATGACACTCGAACAAATCATCCATTTTTACAAGACTGAATCCGATATGAACAGTTTTTCCAGCGAGTTATTTTCTTGCTATGCAATAGGACCAAAATATCTCCTCTTTTTAGGTCTTAACTTGTACAAGAAGGCAATGTTGTTCTTCAAGCTGCTAAAGAACCGACTTGCAGACCCTTTGTACTTTGTAAGAAAATCCATTATGCCAGCCGCTTGTGAAACTACGCCTCAAAATCTTCCAGTCTTTAACAGCTTACTCCTTCAGCTTCAAATTTGTTTGTTCAATTTCAAGAAATTCTTTAAGAAACATGTATTTTTCGTTTGTTTTTTTTATCTCGGCTTGTACGTTATTGTTGATATTTTAAGAAATTATAGATCGATAATACCTGTTAATGTTGAAAACAATACACATGAAATCAATAATTAGATAAATTTGATATATGTTGCATGAATACATTCTGATATTTTAAAATAATTAGTAAAGTATGTTGTTTCTTTTAATTTAAACTCTCAAAGCTGGCGAAACATTAAAAATCCTTAAGTCTAAGATCTGCGGTAAATAACCGCGAAAACTGATGATGTTTTTCTTTCCAGATTCCTCATATTTTTTTTTATTTTGGATTCAAGATTAGAAAGGTGTAAAGGTAGCATTTCATATCTGTCTTTTGTTTCCCACAAGTCACTGCCAAAGAGGCCTTTCGGTCAATACCAGAACTCTTATAAATGCTGTATAATACTTTAATGCTTTATCATAAATTTTAGGCCTATTGGTATTTTGGGTGTTTGTTTTGAATGGCTAACCAAGGCTTCTCTTCACTAGCCGTCTTTAATTTTGAGCTTATACACCTGAGAGAAAGAAGCTAGTCAACAACATCCACTGCCATCTCTTGAGCTACTCTAATCAAATAGTTTGTTTTGACTATCGCTCTTATAACTCATCTACAGCCCCAAAGTATGCAGAGTACGATTTTTCTCCTATTTTTGGTAGTAGGAACGTGAACCAAAAACCATGAGGTCCACTGCCTAGCACACTAACCACTAAAGCACAGAATGTACATAAATCATTAAACCGCTTTCTTGATTGTATAGCATACGCACTATACCAGATATACAGGGATATGTAAATGGCATTGTTTATTAGACGAAGGCACTGAATATGCCAATATTGCTTGCCCGAATAATTAACGCAATGAACAAACCTGAGATATTAGGCCCCGTTACACCACAAATTGCAATTCTTTATCCTATGTAGCTCCTCACTCCATTCAATTAACAAATCAGATAATTTATTGTGACCCTGCATATAGCATAAACAGTAATATTTTATCCACACGGCAGTTTTATGTTATACCAAAATGTAGTTTGTGTTGTTTTTCGTACAAGACAAAAATTTATAGTTTCCGATTTAATGACGCCCGGCATGGCCAGGTGTTTAGGGCGCTCGACTCGCAATCTGCGGGTCGCGGGTTCCAATCCCCGTCACACCAAACATGCTCGCCCTTTCAGCCGTGAGGGCGTTATAATGTAACGGTTAATCCCACTATTCGTTGGTAAAAGAGTAGCCCAAGAGTTGGCGGTGGGTGGTGATGACTAGCTGCTACTTTAGGGACGGCTAGCGCAGATAGCCCTCGTGTAGCTTAGCGCGAAATCCATAACAAACAAACCTTTTTAATGTTTTTTAATCCAGTTTATTTTAACGTAAGTCTTTATAATTATGTTATATTTTGAAACTTAATATGTCATTGTGTTCAAACTGTGCTGTTAATTGAGTGTTTACGTTTTCCCAACTTGTTTAAATGAAATAATTTTTGGTCAAGTACTTGGGTACAGAACAGCTAAACGCTTTATTTTGTTGCACCTATATTCCTTGAAATCCCAACATAAATATTTGTTCTTGAAATTTGTATCTGAAAAGCTGCTTTTTAAATACTTACAAATTTAATTTTGGAACTGTCTTTAGATTGAACTGATATTACTAAGTTTTGAATCACTAATTGTTAGCTGGTTAATTTATATTATTTTAATGATGAGGTAATCACGAGACTAGACTAGCAGAGTTTGACTAAACATAGTTTTAGCTAAAATAACAGATCATTAGTTGATAAGTGCAAATATGACTTTTGTCGTAATCTCTGTTTCAGTTAATTTCTCATTTTGTTTTATCTTGAAACTTTATAATATTTTTTCCTTACAACATATCGTCTGCCTCGCCTACCTTACATTCTGTAAAAAATCCTACAAATAAATACTCTCACTACTACATATCTTATGATATGTACTACTACACGTACTGAAAATAACAATTTCTGTAGGAGTCAGGTATGGTTTCACAGAGCAGTCGAGTAAAGATATGCAGGTTAAAATGTCCATTAATTTAATAAAGTTTGTAACTGTTGCAGGAAGAAAAAAAGACACTGGTGGTAATAGGATAAGTAATTATGATTTTTGAAAATTTTCTCAAGGTTAACATAATATAGTGTATTCAAGTCTTATTGTATATTGTTAAATTGCTATCTTTTAATTGCCATTTTTTTCGTTTTTTCGAATGAGCTGTTGTTTTATGCAAATATCTCTTTTAAATAATAAATATTTTCCTTATTTTGGTCTCCTTGGGGTTTTACTAATTACTAGAGCTTAGTTTGTAATGGTAGGAGACGGTCCAACAACAATATGAAAACATTTATAAAATCGTTGAACGTTGAAAATGAAGAAAAATATTCAAGATTATTCTAATCAATAGTTATAGCCAAGATAGCAGTGTGATAACAATAGGTTTTATGATAACTTCCGCAAAACTATTACATGATTTCTGAGTAAGAGAATAATGAAACCCATGTTTAATATTTGTGTTCATGTCAACAGCAGGGAGAAGAACTGGATGGATGATTACAAAATAATAGGTAAAGGAGAAGAACTGGATGGATGATTACAAAATAATAAGTAAAAAGAGAAGAAGTGGATGGATGATTACAAAATAATAGGTAAAAGGAGAAGAACTGGATGGATGATTACAAAATAATGGGTAAAAGGAGAAGAACTGGATGGATGATTACGAAATAATAGGTAAAAGGAGAAGAACTGGATGGATAATTACGAAATAATAGGTAAAAGGAGAAGAACTGGATGGATAATTACGAAATAATAGGTAAAAGGAGAAGAACTGGATGGAAGATTACAAAATAATGGGTAAAAGGAGAAGAACTGGATAAATGATCACAAAATAATGGGTAAAAGGAGAAGAACTGGATGGATGATTACAAAATAATGAGTAAAAGAAGAAGACCTGGATGGATGATTACAAAATAATAGGTAAAAGGAGAAGAACAGGATGGATGATTACAAAATAATGGGTAAAAAGAGAAGAAGTGGATGGATGATTACAAAATAATAGGTAAAAAGAGAAGAAGTGGATGGATGATCACAAAATAATGGGTAAAAGGAGAAGAACTGGATGGATGATTACAAAATAATAGGTAAAAGGAGATGAACTGGATGGATGATTACGAAATAATAGGTAAAAGGAGAAGAACTGGATGGATGATTACAAAATAATAGGTAAAAGGAGAAGAACTGGATGGATGATCACAAAATAATAGGTAAAAAGAAAAGAACTGGATGGATAATTACGAAATAATAGGTAAAAGGAGAAGAACTGGATGGATGATTACAAAATAATGAGTAAAAGAAGAAGACCTGGATGGATGATCACAAAATGATAGGTAAAAGGATTGAAGTTCTTGATCCTTCTTTAAGAAAGTTTCTAAAATGTATTAAACTTGTAGACTTGTTGCTTATTTTAAGTTTGTTCTCAAGATAACATGGGAAGTGTTTGACAAATATCCTATTAATAAAATATCTTTTATCTAAAAGTTTTTCCTGGTAATAATATATTTTTTATCTAAAAGTTCTTCCTGGTAATAATATATTTTTTATTTAAAAGTTCTTCCTGGTAATAATATAGTTTTTATCTAAAAGTTCTTCCTGGTAATAATATATTTCAAAAATATCTTTTTTCTTTCATAATAACACAAGAAGATAAAATGAACATAATTTTTAATCACGAAATAGCTTGTCATCTCACATATATATGTTGTGTGTGTGTGTGTGTGTAATTAGAAACACTGAAGTGTTCGTGAAAGCATCTACTTCACCGCACTAAACAGTAATACATCAACTTCCAAAGATTCGTGGTTCGCTATCCGTTGCCATAAAACGAACCTGCTATATTCTCTGATGCAGTTTCAATGTCCTATTGTGTTTAAACGTGATTTCGAAGAAAGCGTCCACGTACGGTGAATGTTTATCAAGATATGTATGTTCTAAGAATGACTTCGATGTCTTTCATAAAAGTTTGTTACTATGAAAATAGAAATTTCAATCAGTAGAACAAAACATGTTTACCATAATCGACAATGGAGAAAACAGTTACAAAGACAGAATTGGACCTAAAATATATCTCTCGTACAGTATGATTAACCCTCAGTGGTCTTACTCAACCTAATTTTTTTGTCTCATTACAAACTATCATCATTAAAATTATTTAGATGGGGCCGTGGGTGTATTATAAGTGTGACAGTCCAATTCCACTCTTCGGTCAGACAGAGTAGTCCAAGAGTTAGCAGAGGTTGCTGTTGATTAGCTGCCTTCCCTCTAATCTATTGGTTCCAAATTATGGACGGCTAGCAGAAACTGTCTTTGTGTAGCTTTGCATGAATATTCGAAACAGAAAAAAAAAGAAAAACAAATTTATCTTACACTAATTTTTTGTGTTTCATAAATATTTTATTTATGTTCCTAAATGTTTCCTAAGCACAAATCTACACAATTGGCTATATGTGCTCTTTCCACCCGGATTTTATCCTTATAAGACCTCATATTTACCATTGAGTCTTCGGGAGCATTCCTAATCGAAATGATTAGGATTGTTTTCATAATCAACTCAATACATCATACATCTAACTATGAAAAACATTATGAGCTTTGTAATACCCAAGAATGTCGGCATCACACATGATAAACTCAAGACATTTGAACAATGTGTTAAAAAGCGAACGCGATATTTTACAATACATAACGTGAGAATCCTGGATAAAAATTAAATATAACTACTGTTTCTGCCAAACTCCGTTAGGACGGCAGCACTATGCAAGTGAACATATATTTTCTATGGTTAGTGGGTAATTATTTTTGTGGGAAGTTTTATTTAGATAAAACAATTTTTAAATATTTTTGTTATATTTGATATTTTTGTGTAATTTAAGTTTATTTAGCATAATTTTTTTACAGTAAAGTCCCACACGTACTACATATTATTTAATCTGTTTAACATATATAATACAGTAGTTTTTGCATTATATAATATTCTCTAGTTATCTTGCTCATGTTATGGAATTTTTCATTAATACTTAGATATTATTGTTTAGCTTAAAATTCAGCAAGAAGTAATTTGTTATGTTTCTTATTAATTTTATGTATGTCAAAAGTGAAAATATACCTCGGAAAATACCTTAAATAGCACTAAAAGTAAAACAACTAATGAAAGTTAAACTAAGGTAAAGAGAATATTGTTACGTATCTGTTTGTTAATTCCCGGTAAAAATTCTTTCCGAGGAACTTCAGCGATACAAGTCCTTTCTTAATTAAAACTAGTTTATTCTTTCTCAATACAACTTTGCAATACACTTCATTTCCACAGTCACTTTAACTTAAACACACGCTATAATTCACAACGATTCACGCACTTTACTTACGACTTGACTCGATTATCTGTCTCTATATCTCTTGTCTGCTATCCAATTAATTATCTCGCTTTATTTGTCGCACTTATATACAAGAATAGAGGGCGTCTAGAATTCACTCGCCTCTTCATGAACCTTCTAGACACTTATCACGTGTTACCAGCGTAACGTGGCCTCCGCTGTCGTAACAATATGATATTTGAAGGTTATGGAGCCACCTTCTTAACATATATATATATGGTATGATATTTGAAAGATGTGAAACCCTCTTCTCGACTGTGATATCAATTTTGAAAAGTACGTCGGAGAAACACAAGGTCTCATATAGAACCTGCAATAACAACAAAAAATAACTTCGATACAGAAACACAGAACATAACGCAATGTTACTGAGAAAGAAACTATCAGAATAGCTTGAATGGTGTCAAAAAAAGAACATAAAATGATTGAAAATTACAGAAGCAAACATATAATACCATGTATGTTATTAAATAGGTTGAAACTGAACGTGTTTTAGCTCAAAAAATATGTAGACTCGTTAACAAGGTAAAATCAACAGTCCTATTAAAATCTGTTTGTTTGCTCTTTTGTTAATTGTACTTCAAATATTAAACAACAGGTGGCGCTAAAATGTTTCACAACAACAATTTGAGTGACAATATCAAACTGTAGAACAAGGTTCTTTACAGTACTTCCAGTCAAACAATCAAATCAAATGAACTAAACATAATTTTTATGCGCCCAATGTTATATGGTCTACTTGGCCTTTTAGTGGCCTAAAATACACATGTAATTTTAAAGAAGCTGTGAACGCAATATACACCTGTAACATAACGAAAATCTTCTCACTTTACATGAGATATTAATCGCGATTTCCTTTGAAAGGTATAAAGAAAGAATTCCGAGTTCACTGGTCTTGCATGCATTAAACACTATTTATATATACAAACGTTAGACAACAAAACTGTTAATTCGTTTTATACAACAAGAACACCAAAGATAAATCACGTTCTAAAGAGTTTACTCTCGTATCCTCAGGCAATAAAATACTTATTGGTTGCCTGTAGAGAAATGCTAATCTTCAGGTCACAGAATATTAGTCGAAACGACACAGCCCACTTTGTTAGTAGAAGTGCATTGAAACAGTTGGCCAAATCATTTAGCTTGAAAAATGATTGATAAGCACAGCTCGAAATGTCGTAAAGAAACTGATATTATCCTCTTTTTTTCAATAAACCAAAGCAAAGTGATTTTTTCCTTTCACCATGTGTTCATTTGTTTTGTTTTAAACATCGAAACTGGCCAACCATCATGACAACAAGAATTGAATTCCACCAAATTCTTACGCTACAAAATATCATAAAAACGTCTTTACTTAATAAAAATACGCTCATGTGATATGTACATAAATATCAGAATATAGTAGTTTCAGGTATGGGTAATTGTGGGCTTGAACGCCCATATCTGCCCATATATATTTTATTCCTAGTTTTTAGTTTTAATTCTAGTTCATATTTCAGAATTGAGGATAGAATTTAACTCTGAAAGACTGTTTATTCCCCACTGCTGTTTGGTTACTACATTACAGGTACCTTTCTAATTATATACAGGATTGAGGATAGAATTTAACTCTGAAAGACTGTTTATTCCCCACTGCTGTTTGGTTACTACTTTACAGGTACCTTTCTAATTATATACAGGATTGAGGATAGAATTTAACTCTGAAAGACTGTTTATTCCCCACTGCTGTTTGGTTACTGCTTTACAGGTACCTTTCTAATTATATACAGGATTGAGGATAGAATTTAACTCTGAAAGACTGTTTATTCCCCACTGCTGTTTGGTTACTGCTTTACAGGTACCTTTCTAATTATATACAGGATTGAGGATAGAATTTAACTCTGAAAGACTGTTTATTCTCCACTGCTGTTTGGTTACTGCTTTACAGGTACCTTTCTAATTATATACTTTTATATTTCCCACAAAATATTTATTTTGTACCCTGTTTTAATTTGTTTCTTTATTTTTTTCTGCTGTCAGTTGTAGTTGGTTTTATAACTTACAGATGACAATATTGTAACAAACATCGAAGACTATTGACTTGTTTGTTTGCAGTTAAGCACAAAGCTACACAAAGGACTATCTGTGCTCTGCCCACCACGGGTATTGAAATCCGGTTTCTAGCGTTGTAAGTCCGCAGACATACCGCTGTGCCACTGGGGGGCTACTACTGACTTCCTATGACGTATAATATTAGGTCGTCAAGAAATTAACGTCACTTTTTTTTTAGATGAAAAACTTGAACAACTTATATATCAAAACAAAAATAAATTACTAAATGAAATAGTCTCCATTCTTATCGATGATGCTTTTCCATCTTACAATCAGGTTGTTAATATCCTGATTAAAGAAATCACTTGACTTCGAAGTAAAAAAAAAAAATAACATGTCGATGCCCTCTTTAATACCTTCCATATTTGCATACGTTTTCCCATTAAGATGGTGTTGCAGCGAACGAAATAGATGGTAATCTGATGGTACCACATCTGGAGAATATGGGGGGTGGGGGAGAACTTCCCAACCCAACTCCATAATCTTGTGTTGTGTCAAACGTGCCACATGTGGATGTGCATTGTCGTGAAGAAGAACACCCCTCCGATTGACGAATGAAGGGCGTTTTTGATGAAGGGCTTGATTTAAACGTTCCAGTTGCTGACTATAGATCTCTGCATTGACAGTTCGCTGAGGATTGAGAATTTCGAAATGAATTACTCCTTTGATGTCCTACTAAATGCAAAGCATCACTTTCTGCGGATGGAGTCCTAGTTTTGGGGTCGAAAGTGGTTTTTGTCTAGGACTGAGCCATTGTTTCTAGCGTTTAATATTTGCATAGAGAATCCATTTGTTCATTCTGTCCAAAAATGGTTCAAGCGCACTATGCGCCAGAAGAGACGAAGCAACGTTCGCAAGTTGGAAACAATGATCATCGGGGAGTTCGTGAGGCATCAAAACATCTTCTTTATGGAGTTTTCCCATATTCCTTAAATGTTTAGGTATTATTTTATGAGAGATATGCAATTTCAGGGCCATTTCACGAGTGTGTTGCCTTGAGTTAGACTTAACAAGCGTCTTCAGAGCATCAATATCAATTCCAACATGTCGTCACCTGCCCATCACAGTTTTTAAGGCTAAAGTAACCTAAACGAAATTTGCTGAACCATCGTTGACACTTACAATGGTTCAAAACATTTCCATAAACTTCTTTGATATTCTTTTTGACTACATAGGCGTTGTTTCCCTTCTTGTACTCAAACAGCATTACATGCCAAATGTGTGTCTCGTCGTGTGCCATTACTATAAGGGATTAGTGTATACTAAATTTTACACATTATATAGGCTACACTAACGTGACGTTTAGGTAGTTCGTTTAGCTATTATAAGTGATGTACGTTTTTTGGGTGGGGGATTAATGAAAGTGTTCTAAAACGCGACATTAATTTCTTGATGACCTAATAGTTACTACTACATAAAAGTATAAATGCTCCACCGTGTAACTGAATATGGTGGATGACTTGGAGTCTCGTACCACATATTTCATTTTAACTCTGAAATGCCACGTCGTAACCCACCTCTTTTTCGGTCTAATCAGCCACTACTGACTCTCAGAACCAACACTCAGACACGTACATTAGCATCGGCTAATCCTTCTACCTCAAAGACAACCCTATCCCCGAAGTTAGTCTCAACCTCCGATCAGTCCACTCAAACTGAAGCCCTAAAAACCCAGGACTCGTCGTTTTAACCAACGTATGCACCTTCGCCACGCAATCTGCTCAGACAATACCCTCCAAAGGAAAAAATCCACTCAAACTCTCGAGTCCCTAGAAGTTCAACCTTCCACATCCCATATGTCAAACCTTCCGGCCTCATCCACCCCGAAGCCAACGTTCTTCAACAATTTCGCTCATTCCCATCTTTCTATTCACCGAGAATTGGCCCGGCATGGCCAAGTGGTTAGGGCGCTCAACTCGTAATCTGAGGGCCGCGGGTTCGAATCCCCGTCACACCAAACATGCTCGCCCTTTCAGCCGTGAGTCAATCCCACTATTCGTTGGTAAAAGAGTAGCCCAAGAGTTGGTTTAATGTATATAACTATATACAATCTATGTTTAATATATATAAATATCTATAATCTATGTTTAACATATATAAATATATATAATCTATGTTTAATATATATAGATATATATATAATCTATCTTTAATATATATAAATATATATAATCTATCTTTAATATATATAAATATATATAATCTATGTTTAATGTATATAACTATATATATAATCTATGTTTAATATATATAAATATATATAATCTATGTTTA
>NW_013668803.1:67362-70100 GCF_000517525.1 Limulus polyphemus
GTCGCCCCGGGCCACCAACGGGATTCAGGAGTTGAGCCTCTGATGGGAGAATAAGAGGAAAGCTCTAGACTTTTAGTACTTTTAGCAATATTTTAAGTCTTAATACCACTAAGTTACGGCTTAAAGTGCTGATTTCCTTTGTGAAATTTTCCGTGGACAAAGGTCTTTAACAATCAACAATATCATTTTGAGAAAAGAAAAAACGTAAACATCTGTTCATTTAATTGGATAATTTATTAAAAGTTTAAACACAATGCCAAGAATTACTTTAATGAGTTCAGTGATAAAGAATTGTGATAACTAAACGAAACATGCTTTACGTGCCTTTTTTAAAGCAAATGTTTTTATTAGTTGGCAGTTAGCAGTTAAAAGTCGAGTTTAAAGTTAAGGCATTTGCCCCCTCGCCCCCCCCCCCTCTCGGTGGGCCTGAATATGTCTAAATAGTTTTATAATTTGTAAAAAGAACCTTCAGAAAAATGTCATGAGAAGTCAAAGGTCTTTAACCTCACCCTTGAATATTAACTGACCCGTACACTACAGGGACGTAACCAGCACTGACGCATATCCTTGAATATTAACTGACCTGTACACTACAGGGACGTAACCAGCACTAAAGTATATCCTTGAATATTAACTGACCCGTACACTACAGGGACGTAACCAGCACTAAAGTATATCCTTGAATATTAACTGACCCGTACACTACAGGACGTAGCCAGCACTGACGTATATCCTTGAACATTAACTGACCCGTACACTACAGGGACTTAACCAGCACTAAAGTATATCCTTGAATATTAACTGACCCGTACACTACAGGGACGCAACCAGCATTCAAGGATATACTTTAGTATTAACTGACCCGTACACTACAGGGACGTAACCAGCACTAAAGTATATCCTTGAATATTAACTGACCCGTACACTACAGGGACGCAACCAGCACTAAAGTAGATCCTTGAATATTAACTGACTCGTACACTACAGGGACGTAACCAGCACTAAAGTATAGTGTTTGATGCGGAATTATATCGTGCGTTTTCTATTCTTCTAGCTACCAGACACCTTTTCAAAATTTTCAGTGTATTTCAGACTTATTGTTATTTCAGAACATTGGGCAAGGAACTATTAAATTTCTCTTGTCTTGGTATTTTCGGGATTGCCTGAGTCACGATGGTTGTCACGTGTTATCCTGACATGAAATGGCCCTTAGTCAAATGTACGGCAAAAGTGTCTGGAGAGAGAGAGAAAGAGCTTTGTATATAGCATAACGTTTTCTTTTCTTTTGTTTTACCAAATTTTGATATTTAAGATTTTACATCAACATTCAGATTTTACTGAGTATGATTTATATTACATTTTGAGAGCTTACAGAGATTTATTAAACTCGTTGATGTTCTTTGTTTGGCAAATTTAGAACTATGAGGCTAGTACAATGGTGAAAGAGTTTTAACAAAGTCCTCTCTGACTCTAAGGTTGACACAAACACAAGCACTTGTTCAATGGTTTAATTTTAGTTTGACTTTGTTTTGTTATAATAAAGACTGTGATTCTTTAAACTCCGTGTCCAGTCTCTTTATTTTGTGTAGACTTAACCAAAGAAAGAAAAATCTGTGCAATGCTCTGTAAGAGATTATCTGTCGAATTCTCTCGTTCTTAATGTTCCAACACGCTACTCGGAGGAAAATCAGAACGATCTGAGAATAACACAGCTACAAAATGTTATCAATTTAGTTGGAACCCAAATATCTGCTTTTTAACTTTATTTGTCCAAGCTATTTGTCTTTCAGAATATCTGTGAACTTGAAAGATTGAATTTTTGAACGTTTATTAGTGTATCTTCAATCCACAATGCAACAACTTTTACACATGATGACTGTAAGTACAACAGATGCCAACCAGACACCGTGTTTATTATATTTAAATTAGAACAATCCACAATGCAACAACTTTTACACATGATGACTGCAAGTACAACAGATGCCAACCAGACACCGTGTTTATTATATTTTAGTGGTGGCAAAATCGATACCCAAGTAATCAATACTTTTTTCGATTCCATTTAAAATAAAGTTGTTATTGATTACGTAGTCAAAGTATCGATTACTTCATAAGAAACAATGAAATGAGATTGTTATTGGTATATAGTTTACTAATATTATTAATTATTTCTTTGCTTTCTGAGTTATTTGATAGTTTATGTGCAACTGCATCAAAAACGTACTTATCGCATGCAGACAATATGACATGGATTTCATAAAATATATCACACTTAAAACCATAATGTAGTGTATTTTTAAACATACTATAAACTTTGATTGAATTTTCGCCCCTCAATTTACAGGAAAATTATAACACTAATAACAGTGGCTTAGTAATTTACATTTGACAGAAAGAATTAGTAGCGTAAGTTTGCTCCCGTAGCCCCCGCAATTGCTGGGGGAGTCAAAAGGGAGCCCGAATAGTAAACTACAGTTATAGTGTAATAGATGTAGGGACCCAATAACTTTTGATGTTAGGGGTATCTTTTGTAGTTACGCCACAGGAGAGAATGTACAGCATCCCAAAATAACTTGTCACGTTTAGAAAGAAATTTATCGTACTGCACTGTAAACTATTACCAATAGAAACATTGGCAATATGTGGGACAATCGTCTTCTATTCTATAAAATTTCTCATATTTTCACTACTGGCTAATCAGTGTAGCAATTTCCTTAAAGTAATCAGTATCGGAAATT
>NW_013668803.1:70356-72785 GCF_000517525.1 Limulus polyphemus
TTGAATATTCACATTTAATCTTTTGAATTGTGCGCAAAGCTAAATGAGGGCTATCTGTGCTAGCCGTCCCTAATTTATCTCGCTTTTCGAAATTTGGAATTTTTCAAATTTTAATTTATTTATATGTTATTCACGAAATTATGCATTACTTTGAATATTCACATTTAATCTTTTGAATTGTGCGCAAAGCTAAATGAGGGCTATCTGTGCTAGCCGTCCCTAATTTATCTCGCTTTTCGAAATTTGGAATTTTTCAAATTTTAATTTATTTATATGTTATTCACGAAATTATGCATTACTTTGAATACTTAAAGAATTATATACACAAGAATCATTATGGACAGCACATGTCGAATTCTATTTAGTTTTAAGCGTGACTGAAAATTCTAATTTTGTACACGCTACATCATGATGGGCAAGAAATATTTGTCGCGTGAAATTAAATTGTTGTATTTATGTATTACATCAATAAAAAGTACGTCAAAAGATGATCAGGAAATAAGAAACAACTTGAAACTTGTTTACAAGTGACACTAGTGATAATCGAGCACAGCGATCCCTGATCATATGATGATCTGTCAAAGGTCAATGTTCGCTTTCAGAGCCTATACAAAGTTCAATACCTAAATGATCAGAAATGCATCGTCATAGAACAAGTTAGATTCGATACGACAATAGAAGAATTTCACAATGTATCAAATTTTACCACTCGTAAACGAATCTATAAACGTTTCTGTTTCCACATCAATAAAACTAAAACTCTTATCATGAAGGTTAAAAAGAAACACTGCTTTTGATTTGCAGTTTAAAGAAAAGGTTAATTTAAATAAATTGTGACGTTTCATAAAAGAACTATGATAAGAACATTAAAAAATACGCGAGCTTTAATGCTTACAGAAATAAATTGATAGTTTTAACTCGTATAAATTCTAAATTGTTTGATAGTTTTAACTCGTATAATTGTCATAAACATTTATACATTTTACAAATTTGTAAACGAATACACTAATGTAGTTTTAAATTCGTACAGTGTATTAATGCGCGCAGTTGCTCAATTAAGGTGATCAGGACTCAATTAGTCCTACCCAAAAGTACAATAATTAGGTGTGATTAAATAAAACGTGGAATAATGTCACTGAAAAAAATATTTTCTCCTCGTCCTACGCAAATGAAATAACTCTTGTCTTGGACATAAAAAAATAAGATTATATATATATATGTATATAAAAAATCAACAAGCCATTATACCTATAATAAATGTCATATGATCATTATATAAAATATAAATTCACAATGAATTGAGCTTCATGATTATGATAAATTCACGCTTTACTGAGAAACTGAACTTTACTTTGATTGCCACATATGTGACATCCGGGTTATCAAACTCTCGATATATGCTGTGCTGGTTGGTAGTGTATGTTTCGTGATTTACAATGTTTGTTTGTTTACGATTATCAGCGCTACTAGCTGCCCCTAATTTTGAACTGATAGACTAGATAAAGTGAAGACAGCTAGCTAGTCAATAGCTCCCAACACCACTAATTTGATCGAATAATGTGTTTGACCTCCACCATATAACGCTTCCAAAATGCGGAGTGCAATTTTTATTTTCTGGAGAAACGGAACACGAGCATTGAACTCGTAAAGCCATAGTCCGGTACACAAAATACTGGGTAATTTGGAAACATTTATCTAAATACATGGACAGTTTAATATCTCCCCTCCATGTTGACTGAATGCTACGTAATCAAAACCTTGGAAGGGTTTGGTTTGAATTTCGCGCAAAGCTACACGATGGCTATCTGCGCTAGCCGTCCATAATTTAGCAGTGTAAGACTAGAGGGAAGGCAGCTAGTCATCACCACCCACCGCCAACTCTTGGGCTACTCTTTTACCAACGAATAGTGGGATTGACTGTCACATTATAACGCTCCCACGGCTGAAAGGGCAAGCATGTTTGGTGTGACGGGGATTCGAACCCACGACCCTCAGATTGCGCCCTAACCACCTGGCCAGCCCCGGAAGGAAAGATGTCGTGTAGTGTTGTTAGACATAACATTTAACTACGGAATAGCTGTAGCAAGAGTTTAGGCTTATTACATTTATTGCGAAAAAATAAAAGACAGGTGGAACTGACGATGTATCAAAACAAACGAATCACTCAGGCGAATTTAGACAGTGGCGCAATCATCCCCCATCATACACACTTTCACTGGTGATCGGTTCCTCAATTAAACCAGTCAAATATAATGCTCAATCATATACAATATGTTGTCATTGCTAAAAAAGTTATCGGCTTCTGATCCAGTAAAGGATCTCTTCTCCTTAACCGTGCATTCAGGCTTATGGCTCTTGGATAGGTATAGGTGGTCAGGAATAAAACAAGTGTTACGTCTCCGTTCGTTAGTTAATTTTCCGTAACTTCG
>NW_013668803.1:73785-91021 GCF_000517525.1 Limulus polyphemus
GTCGCTCTATAACAACGTCTCACGTGCTCGACTTCAACAATACTCTGTTCAATTACACACTCTCTGACTGCAGTTCAATTACTCACCGTCTCCCGTCGCTTCATGGCCATTCTTATATATATATACAACACTACACTATATCTAGAAAGATCACGAGATTTAAGGAAAAAGACGTAAAAGTTTGAGAATGACGTGGCGTGATACTAGTCACGTGACCTCGATGTCGTAACAGAAGCATTATTTAAACCTGAAATTATAATGTGTTTTTTTTATAACGAGTACTATCGATGAGATCAACATATTACATCATACCGAGTAATTTTGTTTGCATGTTTCGATATTCTATGCAGACTAGTTGATAAAATAACAGTGTGAAATAATAGGAGACCCCAGCAATAATTAGTAGATTATACCTGCAATATCTTTGTTGTTGTTGTTGTTATTACAGACCTTGTAACCAACAACAACACGGACCTACAAATAACGTAGTATATAAACAGTTTAGAAAAATGCCCGAATAAAGCCGATGGTCCCCGAGCGGCAATTTTAGGATTAATATATAATCATGCTCTTATGGTCACATGATTACCAGCCTGGATCGCTAACTTCCTCGTCCAAAGATCAACATCTCCTCTTTGAACTGACATATCAAAGGTCGTTATATTGATCTTGCAAAATTACTTGCTACAATACAACAAATAAAGAGTGGAGAACTCTTTTTCTCTCTTCGTGTATTGAAAAACTCAGGAAAAATTCTTCGTTGAACAGCTTGAATAAATCATGATTGTGCCTGTGCACAAAACAGATTTAACTTCTCTGGTACACTACTGCTAACTCTAAAGACAAAAGCTGATAAAAACATTTTGTGTAACGAACAAACAAGATAAAATAACATTAAAACCGTTCAATAGATTATATTGGTGGTGTTTTAATGACACACTTCATATGTAAATGTACTAACACATTCTATTCATCCTTAGAGTTTCAATGATTACTTATTTTCCTCACTGAAATAAATCTCTTGCATTTGCTTCAATAACGAACAAGTTTTTATAGTAAGGGTAACTGTAATAATAAAATATGGAATGGAACAGTTACAATAATTAAAGAAAATATCACCTATTTTTTTTACATGGATCTCTATAAAATGCAGGGGTAGCATAAGATAAACTTATATTACTACTTATGTGTAACTATCATTAAATTTCATCTACAGTAATGTGTTTCTTGAACGTGCAGTAAGTTTCAAATTAATTGACAAGAAGCTCCTTACATTTTGGATTCTTTAATTGATATTCAGCATATACAATTGAAATTTTAAATAATATATGACAAAAATCTTTATTAAAAGTCAACAACCTGGGAATGAAAATTCGTCATATTAAAAGATGCTCCCCTTTTCTTCAAATATTCAACATATCAAGTGTGATACATGGAATAAATAGCATTATTACAAGTGAATCACATTAATAGCTTTTGCAAAAACTAACAAATCATAATTACCTATTATGCACAATATAGATTTGACTCTTAAAAATACAGGACTATTTCTTCTATAAAAAGTCAAAAAATGAAGTAAGGAAAAGAACTACAAATATATTGCATGACCTAAAGAAATACATTTTCTCTTTACTACAGTTTTTTGTTGTTACAGTGCCAAGTTTCTGATAAATTACATGGAAACAGATGTTTTGAATTTTACCATTTGTTAATTCATTTTGCTACACAATTACAGTACATTTGTACTCATGTCTTTTCTACTTATTTTGATCACTTGTTGAAGGTAAGGGAGAAAATGATGAAATTGATTTTTTAAAACTTGTGTTAATTTAAGGATGACATTTTTTTTTCCTGAAGTTAGAACTGAAAGCTTAGAAAAAATGAAATGTTATTGTAATAACCAAATGCTTTCTATAACTTAAGTTTATTACAAGTACAGCATGGGTGTACAATAATGGTTGACTTGATTTTGTTTTGACAAAAACAAAATTGTTTTTGTTGCTTTTGCAATAAGTTGTCTTAAAACACATATGTATTTAATATTAAAACTTGCTAAAAAATATACTTTAAAAAATCATTAAATTTGTTGACTTCCAACCTAAGAGTGCATCAACTCAATTATTTTACGATCCAGCCCTACTGACAATTCATAATGAAGAAGGTGAAGACTTAACAAAAAGAAAGAAATTTATACTAACACCACCAACACGAGTTACAACACAACTACACTTTTAACCAAACTGAGTATTAGCTAGTTAATGTCTGCTACTTGAACACAAAGTCAATGCATTGATTTATAATGGGAACATTTACTAAGTCAGTGTTTTGATTCACACCTTCATTAGAGATTCATTAGATAAGATTTATGAATAACAACATTCTCCATAAAGTTGTAAAAGAAAACTTCTGGTTAGTCAAATTTAAAATGATCTTTTAAGAGTCAGTTTATATTTGTGATGAAGTATTCATATAAAGTAATAAAACATATAGATCTACAAACAGTCTCAACTTTTATTAAACAATTTCTAAAATACCAAGTTCAACCAATGAATTAGGGTAATGGTCATTCATTAAACTGAAATTATATGTAAGAAATACATGGTACGAGTTTCTACATACTTAGGTTATTCAACCTTTGAATAAATAAAAGACAAAATAAAATTGAAAGTGTGAAAATGTATGCACCTATTTTCTTATGTTCCAAGTTTTTTCATCATTAATCAGGCTGAAGCCCAACAAGTACACAAACCACACCGAACCCCAGAATAACACAGATGAGCTTTAGAAGACGATCATGGCTAGAATTTAGTTCATGTGGTAGGACTTCAAAGAAAGTAACATACAGAAATGTACCACAGGCAAGACCCTGCAACACCCCACTAGTCAGTGCTATTCCACTGCCTTGGACTACATTCATGATAGTAAGGCCAATAGCTAAACCTAATGGGGCCATTACAGAAAATAGTGATATACATATAATTGCTGTTTTGTGTGAAAATTTACTCTGAACTACATTTAGTCCAAGAGTAAAAGCTATAATAGTTTTATGTATGGTAACTGCACCAAAAACTTTTAGTACATCTTCTACATTAGGCTGAAGTCCAATAGCTAGTCCTTCAAACACAGAATGCAGAGACAGAGCTAAAACTAATAATGCTGAACGCAGAGTAGAATGAGAACTAGGATCTTCATGTACAGAAAACGAAATGTGATCTTCTGGGTGTGGATGGTTGCTAATACCTTCCAGACTTCCCACACTCTCAATACTGGACTGATGATCAAAAGCAGGAGAAGCTGAGTGGTCTGAATCAACTACGTTATGATTATGACTATGACCATGACTAAGGAGAGGATGCATTTCTGGACTTCTTTCTTTCCAGGTCAGAATAATCTAAACAAAAATAAGACAGACTTTAAAGTTGATCATTTTCATCTCACTAATCCATTAGTGTGTATATTTCATTCTCTGATTCATTTTCAATTTTATTCCAATTTCCTTCCATTATTTTCTTTTTAAAAAACAAGATTGAAAGTTAATCTAAGTTAAAATGGAAAAAATAATTAGTTCACAACATGTACGTACATTAACCTGTCTATATACACTGTAAGTGTATATGCAAAAGACCAAATAAAAATTGAAGAGTCTTTTCATATGTCTAATGCAAAATTACAAGCTACACAAAGTCTGTTGACTATTACAGCTGGGCAATGGACTCAATTCATGTAACAAGAATAATCTAAATTATTACTACTTTCTATTATTTCAACTATCCAAGCAATCAAAATATTGACATTAAGATTTCTCCTTACTGTTTTTAATTAGTTCAAGTTTGTTAGTGTCATAATTCACAAAAATAACTAACCAAAATCAGGGTTTCCAATTATTCCCACTATTCAACTGTTTGAAATACTGCCTGTATGATTTCTCATTATTATTATTTTGATTAATTCAAGTTTACATAGCTTCAGGTTGGCATGACCTACTGATCAGATGGGGAGGGGAGAGGTTGCCCTGTAATTAGATGGTCTCAAGTTCAATTCCTATTGTTGTCAGGCCTGCTATCTCCTTCAGCCATAAATATGTTATATTTATTTTTTTGTTTTAGAGTTACTGGTAAAGCTTACAAAGCTATCATTTGAATTTTGAATTGCCAACTAGAAGGATGACAACTGATTGGCAGCACCAACTGTTAACTCTCAGACTACTTTCATGTTAAATCAAGTGTAAGTTTACTATTTTTTTAGTGTTAAATAAACTATAAATTTACTTTTTCTACACTGTGTATGTGTTATGCTTGTAATACCATACCCTGTAGTTTTGTGAATTTCTTTCCTGGTGGAAGTTGCGACAAACAGTGGTATGTCTTGAACCTGCAACTCTCTAATCGTGGGCATATACTACTAAATCATTTTCTATAAACAAAATCAATAAATCAATATAGTATCATGCCTTCCAACAGACCCCTCAGGAAAAATAGGGACTTTGTATGTATATATAATAGTTAGGCAAAGTTTTTCAAAAGGTAGTGCTTTTAGCAGGGAAAAGTAGGGATAATTTAGAGCAGGATTTTGAAATAACAGATGCATTAGTTACTGTACCAGATAAATAAGAACTGGCAGAAAATGTACTGCTACTGGATTTATTTTCACTCTCTGTTCTGTAGAACAGATAAGAACTAAACTTGACCTTAGCCAATTTTTTGTGTTTATCTCCTTGTACACATTTCAGAAGTTACTATTTGCTACTTTTGATATGACAAGAACAGTGAAATTGGTCATTTTGCCACAGCTAACACCAACATGAACGTTCATGACCATTATTGTCTAAACAGGTTAAACAATGGTGCTGGACTCAAGTTTTTTCATGCAGTATTTTAGTTTTCTACATTGGCTTGATAATATAAAACTTGTTAAAAAGACCATCGCAATCATCACTGCCACGGAAACAAATTACACAACACTAAGTGCTAAGTATGTTAGTTTAGTATAAAATTAATAATGTCTATTTAAAATTATCAGGATAACTATTTCAGGACATGACTGACTAACATGATAACTATTTCAGGACATGACTGACTAACATGGATGAATCATGTGGTTGTAACTGCCATGGTTTCTAATAGTCTTGTCTCCATTGTAATTATGAAGTGAATCATAGTTTGAATGCTTCAAGTTGTTAAATAACCATGGCTAGGTATTGGATATTTCACTCAGAGAGAACAATCAGACAAGTATAATCTGGTTGTTTTGAAATTTATTATATTTAAATACGAGGTGGCATCTGAGACAAATACGTTTTTTTTGCAAGGTAAGTAAATTGATTTCTCTGCTTTCTTGCAAGTAACTACAGTGAACATAATTCCCATCACAATTAAGAATAACTGAGGGATAATCCAATGTTTCTTTAGCTCAATACATTTTGGGTTTTCATGTTGAATCGTATGCACCAAGTTTGGTTGAATTGTTTGTCTTGTCATGGTTACTGCTTGCATAAGCTTTAGCTGTGCATTGATTGATTTTCTTGTGTGAGATTGTGCATGTTAGTCAGTCATGTCCTGAAATAGTTATAGATATACAATTCATAGCATGAACTTGTGTGAAAGAGAGAGGAGGGCATGAATCAATTTAAAGCGGTTGTTTTGCCTCACATTGCAAAACTTGATTGTTCTTTGTTTCATGTGATGTATAATTATATTCAACACACTGATATAATTATATGATGCCTCTAATATACAGTACTGGTGGAACAACAAAACACAGGACAAAATTTACATGTGCCACTGCAGTAGCTTGCCACCATATAAACAGAATGTGGTGACAGGGGTTGAAAATTAGAACCAATATATTTGGTTCACAACAAATTTCCAACCATTTGATATGTAATTCAGCCACAGGTGAAGTTATGACTGGAGAACTATCTCAGTCATTTCCAATAAGAAACATTCCTACAGAGATTGTTAAAGATATGGAATCAAAAGACGTAATATTCAGAAGAAGGGAGTTTTTAATGTTATTAATGAAAATTAACTTCTACTGCAAAACCATAAAAATGTCTTTATATTATTCACATATGTTTAGACCAAGCATAACCTTTATTTCATTCAGAAAAAGTATACAGGTTTTCTAACTTAATTGTTGAAAGTACACTTGTGTAACCATACTTGCTTACCTGTTCAGTGGTCAATACCATTAAAAATCCAAATATCATGACAAATTCTGAGAAAGGAAAGCTTGTTTTGATATTCAGCTTATCCATTCCGTTTAACAATTGCTCCTGAACTTCTGGAAACAGGTCCATTAAGCAAGTGGCAAGAAAAACTCCACCACCAAAGCAACTAAGAAAGCTAATAATCCTCTGACGAGTTAGTCGTCTTGTAGGGTCTAGAGTCATACGAATTCGTCTTGCGATGGATAGAGGTAGCATACTGGCAAAAAATGTGACCACCAAGAGTGTTGCAAGGACAATCAATTTAACAACTTCAGTCTTCATTTTTCTTTATGTCTGAGTAAAATATCAAAGAAACAATGACTTAACAATACAGCAATGCTTCTTTCTCAAAGTTTGTGCCAACTCTTCAGAAGGAAACTAAATGATGATGTCCTTGCATGTACGAATCACCTGTGAGAACAAAATAATTCAATTTTAAAGACCAAAAATACACAACTGTATGCATCAATATGAATGCTTTAGATAAACTAAATTTTGTGATAACAGGCAATGTTTTCAGTAAGGATTTACTTCTAGAGAATAGAACCACAGATAGTGAGTACATCATATTAAAATAATTTTGAATGCACAAATCATGTGACAATAGCCTATATAAAGTTGTAGTGGAAATGCACGTATCAGAACTATATTTTAATATTGTTTGGTGTTCCATAATTAGTGTGATGTAACCAAAACTTTATCACTCTTGAGAAGGTGGTTCATAACAGTCCTTTCAGATACAAAATATTCACACACTCAGATTACAAAGATGTGTTCACATCAGGGGTTCAGAATTTCCAAAACAGTCTTATCCCAACCAAAATAAACAAAGTACGGAATCTTGTAACAAGTGAAAATCCATAAACAGATCAGTGGCAAAAGTCATCCACATGCCCATGACAACATAATCAAGAACAATCTCTATACAGCAAAGAAACATACACTGCTTCCAAGACATTTATTCATGAGTTGAACACCTCAAGCAACTGGAGAATGAAATGTTAATGATGTCAGGAAAACACACAGGTTCAAGAAATCAATTTAACATTATGATATGATACCCTATAACCTGAATAAACCAGTAGAGCATGCAAACTCTCAGATTGCTTGTTTTACTGTAATACTATTTATTTACATGTCAGGCTTTATGAAAAAAAAAAGAGGTTAAAACTCATAAATGGTGTATCCCCATCACTATGTGGGACCTACTTCTGCAGTCACCTCCAAAAACCAGGACAAATTTTATATACCTAATATTATATCCTGTATCCTGGTGATTTTGTTTTGCAATGCACCATTGTTGTTTAAGGCTCGTTGGGTATTATAAGTATATATTAAAATATTTTGGAACAAATATAAAAATATATTACATGAATATCAAGAAGTAAGAATTAAATATATTATGCTTAAAAATTATAAAAACAATGTTAGATGATTTAAAAAAATAACTCTTCGCATTATTTTCAAGTGTAATAACATCATTAACACATCAGAGTATTTTAATATAATGTACTCAACCTGTGTATTTTTCATGGTTATTCTACATGTAATATTGTTTCAATTATAAAAGAAGTCTAACAAAGATGAATAATATACAATTGTTAGTTTTTATTACAAACGCTTGCAAATCTAAACTTCATAAAAGTTGTTTTGGTTTTAATAACTGATTTCCTATAATTCAGCTATGCAGATTTCAAAAATAATATTCATTTTTTTACAAATGTTACAAATTGGGAAGAAAAAAACTTACATCAAATTATTATTTTGTTTACCACAATGAACATTTTTTATTATCATGTTTGTTAACAAAAATACAAACAAACTGAATAAAAGGGAAGAACACTGATGTCAAATGAATATCCATCCTCATTCATCCTGATTTTTCTTTGTGAATTCTACGTCTTTAGTCTCAAAACTGTATGTTCTGGTCTTTCTTTTATGTACTGCATTATGACATTTTGTGAAAAATTTGTATGTGATTTAGAAAAATGGATATTTTCAGATTCAGCATAAAAGAATTACTGTAGGACATGTAAAAATTTCAAGATAACAAAACAATCACAGGCTTGTGTTATTTTTCATAGATTATTGCTTTTTAGTGAATGTTTTGCATTTAAAAACATTTGTAAAATGAAGTATGATGAAAAACATTACAAATGCTGAAGTTATCCCTATGTATATGTTTTTTCCTTGTAAAAATTACTTCATATTATGCTGGTTTTTACCTCAAAAGCTTTTTTTGTGGAGATAAATTATGCTGAAGTTAGAACTATAACTTAGATGTCTCACACATGACAAAAATCAATGTTAGTAGAACTGATACCATTTCTCTGTCCCATCATAGTGTCTTGATAATTTACCAAAGATTTATTACAGGCTTAAAAACTAACTACTACCTTTTAAGCTCGTACAACAGAACAAATGAATCAAAAAACCAGTAAACAGAATTTCCTATATTAATATGTACATACACTGCCTTAAAATTCTAAGCCTCCTGAAATGTGCTTAATTATAGTCTCTTTCAATATATATGTTAGTTTGGTGCAAAAGTGTAAATCTGCCTTATCTAATAAGAAATACAAATTTCTGTATTAACATAATTTTTTATACAGTTTAATTTACTAACATTTGGTAATACACATTTTAATTACTCTATGACTAACATCAAGGGTTACACTCCACCATTATACAATAATACTCTACATGTTTAATATTTAAAACAACTGTATTAATGACATGTTTTGAGAACATCTGTATTAGCTCACTCTGGACTTCAGGAAGGATAAGTAATTTGATTTTTTACAAAACAACAAATGTGTTCATTTATTACAGAATCAAACTTTGCCATCAATTCAACATGAGCTACTAAATTTCTGTTTCCAGGATGAATTAACCTATCAACCATTGTGCACAAAGTTTCATTTCTCTCTGTCAAATGTATAACTCACTAATGAGACTTCCAAATTCTTTTCTACATGTGAAGACCTTTTATGCACCAAAATATCCAAATCATTCAGTTTTTTGAAATCGCACATCAATATGATGTCTGTCATTATCCTTGTTTAACCAAGTCTTAAAATTTACATTTCTTGTGATGAGATATACTAACTCATTATTGAGTGTTGAGAAACTATCTACTTAAAGATAGCCAGAATCAGTGAACATACATGTCTATGTACTTAACATACACTTGCAATTATAAACTAGTTTCTAGTGAGAAAACCAAAAAAACCCTTCAGTTCTTAAAAAAGGTTAGCTAGTTTAATATTAGACATCCTAGTAAGTTTTAATAGATACAACCAAATCCTATTCTCGACAAAATAGCAATGAAATATATCATTGCAGTATGCAAGTCAAAGACATACAAATAAGATGTGCAACTACAATCAGATTAATGACAATACAAGATTTCTCCTCAGTTTAAAGAAATTGCAAAAAATGTAAGAAACATTTAAAAGGTATTATAGGATACTCAATACTTTTATGTCATTATTCAAGTTATGAAGTTGTGCAGAAATAGTTTGAAGTATCGTTGGTCAACTTTTAGGCTAGTATTACATTTGAAACTACTTGTTCTTGACATCATTACAGATTCATAATCGAAGTCTTCAAATAACTTTCAAAATTGTTTAAGACTCTTTCACGTTTTTTTTTTATGAGGACGACAACTAACTAAATGCAAAGCTAAAAAGTATAGTTGAGTATATCTAAGTAAAGATACATTTGTTTCTAATTATGAAAAGGTGAAATACAGCAATTTTTAACTTCGACAAAAAAATGTCAAATCAAAACCTAAATTTAAAGTTTCAAAATAAAATAAATCATCTCTTAAACACCTGTATTCAGCCTCTTTTCAATGGAAAAACCATTTAATTAGGAACTGACCTCCATTTGAAAAAAATTGTACTAATTTATTTGGGCTTCAAATGATCTTATGATAAGCAAATATGCTTTCATGTTCTGCCAGCACCTTCTGGCATAGCTCTGGAATGTAAGCTTAAAACTGCTTAATATTCTAAAAAAAATACCCATTTTGTACAGAAGAGTAGTAATTATAAATCTGGACAGTCAGAAATTTAGTGTCAAAAATTAAATATACCTGTTAAATACTGCTGTTCAATTTTGATTAAAGTATAACCTGTACTACTGTAAACTTCATTTCTAATACCTAGTTCCTTCAATTTCATAAGGAATTCCATTTGGAAAATGGTTCCCAAAATGTTTGAATCTCTTTTTAAATATATATTTCAGAGATAAAAAACCTTCAATCAGCTGTATTCTCTTGGCACTAAAGATATGCAACAAAACCAGAACATTTAATCTAGTTTTAAAGAATACACCAACCAGGAAAACAGCCAAACATGATATAAAATCAGCAACTTTAATTTTGATAAAGCTCCTCAAACAAGCAATGAAATAAATTTCCTCCAATACTTTAAATTCAGCCTGACATTTATTACTGTTACCGATATCTTTTGGCCACTTTTGTCATTCATTAATATTTCATTGTGATTAAAACTGATACAACTATAACTCATACTATTCTTACATAGAAATAAAAATCAATGACTGGTTAACAGTAAGTATACAGTGCAAGGGTGTGAAAATTTGGAACTCATTATCAGTAATACTAATAGCATTGCTAGCACTACAGATGGTCTCATCCAATAAGAAAATTTAATATTTCATCAAAAAGTTATTATTATTAAAAATTAAATACTGATAAATATTTATCATTATTTTCTACTAGCACAAGAAAAAGATGTCTCATTCAAGGACGATGTTAATTCCAGTGATTACGTAATTGTAGTAACCCATAGATCTGTTGACAAGCTAAACTGTAATTATTAGTAATAATAAAGATAAAATATTACTAACTTAAATTAATAAAATAGTTTTGATTTTACTTTTATGCATTAAGTCTTAACATTATAATTTATGTTGTATAATAACTAAGATAGGATATCAAACTTCTTTAATTAAAGTAAACCTAAGCTAATAGTTATGGAGGCTTACTTCTGTCACTCTCCAACATCATGCACATACATTCATTTTCTAATCTAAATACAATTCTAACTTTAAAAAAAACTTTTCGGTTAAATAACACTGATCTTCCTTCCCAAGCTTTATTCATGTCTCAGCCCACTTACACTCTGACTCACGTGACATTTAACTGCCCTCTAGTGTTAATCTAAAATATTATATTGTCAGTACTTAAATATAAATATTAAAAAAACACTATATAAAGGTAATACTTAAAATTCATGTGTGTCATAATATAAAAAGATTATTTGGTTTAAATCCTGGGGATTAATTTATATGTGTGAGTGAATATTTTATTATTTTCAAGATTTGATATAATAAAAGTTAAAAGCAGACGATTGTAGAAGGTATTGTTAATAACTAATTGGTGTAGAGAATATAGAAAGTAGCAAGACGACTTATGTAATAATGATATTGTTACGACAGCGGAAGTTGCGTGACGCTGAAAGCATACGCGCTGAACTTTCTCGAATTATCGAGGAACCCCGCGAATGTCCGAGTAAAGTGTATGAATCACTGTGATTTATAGCGTGTGTTATAAATGTTGTTAAGTTTAAAGTGACTGTGGAAATTCTGTGTATTACAAAAAGTTGTATCGAGAAAGAATAAACTGGTTTAATGAAGAAGGGACTTGTATCACAGAAGTTCCTCGGAAAGAATTTCTACTGGAAATTATCAAACAAGCAGATACGTAACAATATAAATAGTGTTACGACACCGGAAGACACGCAACGCTGGGAGAATGCGCTCTGGAGTTTCTAGAAGGATCATGAGTTATCGAGGAACGTCACGAATGTCCGAGTGTTTCCCAGGCGCCCTATTTTTTAGTATATAAGCCCGGCAAATAAAGCCATAGATAGATAGATATGCAGATAGATTGAAGATAGAGACAATTAAGTCAAGCGAACAGTAAACACGTAAGTAAAGTGTGTGAATCACTGTGATTTATAGCGTGTTAAAGGTTGTTAAGTTGAAAGTGACTGTGGAAATTCTGTGTATTACAAAGTTGTATCGAGAAAGAATAAACTAGTTTTAATTAAGAAAGGACTTGTATCGCTGAAGTTCCTCGGAAATTAACAAACGAGCAGATATGCAACAATAGCGTGAAACGAGCGGGAACCAGCAGACAGATAAAAGCAAAGAGTATATGGTTGATGTGAAGTGACGTAACGTAAAAGTGATAGTTCTAACGACTGACATAGGCCTAACATTTAATATGTTAGAGTGAAACTAACAGTATAAAAAAAAGATAAGAAGGATAATTTTCTTCCGTCAAAGCGTGGTTCTTAACTAACTGAATCAGCCTGTGTACCCTTTGACAAAAGGAACAGAGGATCTTCCGAAGAAAGAAGATAAAACGAATTACGGTAACTTGTGAAACAACTGTAATTGGAATCGAATCATACACAGAATCTAAATATGATAGTAATATACAGAAGATAGTTCAACTTGTCAATTGAAATTCAAAAGTAATTGAATAGGCCTAAGTGGACTTTTGACAAGAAGAAGAAGAAAACTATATATTGTTACGTCTCCGTTCGTTCGTTAATTTTCCGTAAATTCGTTTCGACGAAACTTTAGCGACACAAGTCCTTTCCTAAATAAAACTGGTTTATTCTTTCCGAATACAACTTTTCGATACACTTAATTTCAACAATTGCGCTATAACAAACATCTCACGTGCTCGACTTCAACAATACTCAGTTCAATTACACACTCTCTGACTGCAGTTCAATTACTCATTGTTCCGTCACGTTGTGACCGTTTTATATATACCAGGCTACCCCCAATCTCGTAGTCTCCCGACAATTCACGAAGGAACAGGATATTTCTAGAAGAAGGTGGTGTGATACTAGTCACGTGACCTCGCTGACGCAACAATATAAATAGTGTTTATGATATGCCTGTAATTTCTATAGTATGAAGGCTTTGTTGTTCAAACGAATTTATTGTTATGTATTTAGTTTTAATATGAATGCTATTTAGATTAAATTTGTATTTAGAAATATGCGTAACTTATAGTGTCAGATATGTACTGCGTATAACGAATTTGTTATATATTTATTTTAATGACAACGTTTGTTGAGATTGAGTTTATATGTAAAAATGTGCCTAGCTTACAGTGTTAGTTACGTATGGCGAAACTCCCGCCAATTCTCCAAGGTTGTAAATATTCGTGAATGCAAGAATCGAAAATATATCCACTTCCGTAACCGTTAAATATAGTTCAGTATTGTTGTTCGAACTTTTAAGAAAAACATTTCTCGCACATATAAAAAGACCAAGGCTAAAGAAGAGAGCATATAATTCTTCTAGGAACCTGTTATGACATGTATGCTACAAACCGTGATTTTGCTAACCCTTATCAACTGGAAATTATGCGACATTTGACTAAGAACAGTTTTAAATTTCGTACGTGAATAGATTCTCATCGGACGATAGCATATTTCCGAAAGTATTACTGAATTCTCATTGGACATTAGTAGTTTTAAGAAAATATAATCTTACTTTCATGATCCAACAATTCAATGTCTGACAAAGCTAGTTAGCTTCTCGTCAATTGTACGTACATCGACTTCAAGTTAACTCGCTGGATATCAAGGAGACTCTGAACAAGAAAGAAGATTCTATGTTGTTTGTAAGTTAGTGAATTTTTTTTTTTTATAAAACTTTGTTTGTGGTAATTATTCGTAATAATTGTTGTTGTAAATTGTGCTGTTGTATATATATATATATATATATATTAAATGTATTTGTGTTAAAAACGAAGACGGTATGTATCAATCTTGTTGGCAACTAGCATAAATTAACGCTTCAGACTGTTTTAAATTCTCAATATGTAACATAATAAATTCGGGGCTCGTATCCGAGATCTGAATCAGAGAAAAAATTAGATTTAAATTATAATTTAGATCGTAATTGAATCTATATTTATCAGTGCCAATAAGATTTGATCATGTTGGATTATCAAGATTTTCTAGAACAACTAGAAAAACATAACACAAATGAATTGCTTGAAATATCCAAAGTTTTAGAACTAGAAGTTAAAAGATCAATGAGAAAAAACTTAACTAAAAAAGCGTATTATCGAAATACTAGTCGATGATGATTTGTTGCCCAAGGAAGCATTAGGGGAATACTCTAGTGTCCCTACTAGCCAATCGGGGTTGAGTGATAAAGATAGATTAGAAATTCAGTGAAAACTCAAACAACTCGAGCTTGAACAGGCTCGAATCGAAACCGAGAAAGAGAAAGAATAAGCTCGTATTGAAGCTGAAAAAGAAAATAAATGTATAGAAGCCGAGAAAGAACAAGTTCGTATTGAAGCTTAAAAAGAAATAAACGTCTCGTGGTCGGAAAAGCTCGCATTGAAGCCAAAAAAGAAATTTGGCTGAAATAAATGGAAATTAGACTCAACACTTATCTATGAAGGCAAAATGACAACTTTGAACTTAATCAGTATGTTAAGGTACTACCGTTCAATGAAAAATATTTTCAACATTTGGAAAAGGTTGCCCAAACCATGGAATGGCCCACCGAAAAATGGTTATTATCATTACAAAGTGTCTTAACTGGTAAAGCACATAAAGCTTACGCCACTCTCTCTTTAGAAGATTGTACAAATTATGATAAGGTTAAAGCAGCTATTCTCAAAAGAATATGAGTTAGTACCGGAGGCTTATCACCAAAAGTTTTGAAGTTATCACAAGCAAGATAATCAAACTTATATGGAATTTGCCCACGAAAAAGAGGAGAGGTTTATTTTGATTGATGGTTTAATTCGATGCACATTGGCGATAGTTTCGACAAACTAAGACAATTATGTCTAATTGAAGAATTTAAACGTTGTGCACTTGATGATCTCAAACTTACTTAGATGAAAAGAAAGTTGAAACACTACAGGAAGCAGTTGCTCTTCCCGATGACTGCACTTTAACACACAAAACCACTTTTCATAGAAAGAAATTCCTACCAGTTCAACAAAAACCTGCACTTGTTCAATCCACTGAAGTTGAGGATTCTTCCAAAACGGTTTCTCTAGTTTGAAATCTTCAAACAGGTGGTCTAAAACTTCGTCAAAATCATCAAGGCCTGTCTGCCATTTTTGTAAAAAACCTGGTCATGTTATGTCCGATTGTTGGGGTTTGAAAAATATGAAAGAAAAGGAGGCAACACCCAGTTCATTTGTTCCATATATGGACGTAGTTTCACCAGATCACCCAATGTTGTTGATTTGGCCACTGATATAAAGGCTGATGTAATCAGGGAGGAATTTAGACCTTTTGTGTCTGTTGATTCTGTGTCTGTGACAAATGACACTGGCAATCCCATACCCATATCTATTTTACGTGATACTGGGGCGACTCAATCATTGTTGTTAGAAGGTGTATTGCCTTTAGATTCGAGTTCTGTCACTGGTGAGTCTGTTGTTGCTCAAGGTATTGAGGGTGGCTTTGTTAATGTTCGTCTTCATAATATTTATTTAGCATCAGGCCTAGTTTTGGGACCAGTTGTGGTTGGGGTAAGACCTACTCTGCCAATTAAGGGTTTGTCATTGTTGCTGGGATACGATTTGGCAGAGGAAAAAGTTGTTGCCGAACCTAAAACGGTTAGTGAGCCGATCACTGTTTCATCTAAGGATGATGTTGTAGTTGAGGAGAATTCCGATATGTTTCCCTCGTGTTCTGTGACTCGGGCTCAGGCTAAGAAATTAAATCAAAAACAAATTATAAGCATGGATTCAGAGGATGATATAATAGATTTCTCTCAGACATTTTTTGGATCCGATGGGGATCTTGTGAATGATCGTCCTACTGATAATACCTTGATGAGGGACAATGATGGACGTGAAGGTGATGGTAAGGTGATTTGCACTGGTTGTATTCTCTATTGTAATTATTATTGAAGTTGTATAATCATTTAAATAATATATTATGTGTAATGTAATCTGGCACACACATATATATATATATATATATAATGTCTTAATTAAAAATTGTCTAAAGCCAATTTTTAATTCTCTAAGGAGGGAGTTGTAACGAATTTATTGTTATGTATTTATTTATAATATGAACGTTGTTTAGATTAAATTTGTATTTAAAAATATGCATAACATATAGCATCAGATATGTACTGCGTATAACGAATTTGTTATATATTTATTTTAATGACAACGTTTGTTGAGATTGAGTTTATATGTAAAAATGTGCCTAGCTTACAGTGTTAGTTGCGTATGGCGAAACTCCCGCCAATTCTCCAAGTTGTAGAATATTCGTGAATGTAAGAATCGACAATATATCCACTTCCGTAACCGTTAAATATTGTTGTCCGAACTTTTGAGAAAAACTTTTCCTGCACATACAAAAAGACCAAGGCCAAAGAGGAGAGCATATAACTCAGCTAGGAACCTGTTATAACCATGTACACTATAAACCGTGATTTTGCTAACCCTTATCAACCGGAAAATATACGACATTTGACCAGGAACAGTTTTAAATTTCGAACGTGAGTGGATTCTCATCGGACGATAGCATATTTCCGAAAGTGTTATTGAATTGTCATTGGACATTAATGGTTTTATGAAAATATTATTTTACGTCGACGATCCAACAATTCAGTGTCTGACAAAGCTAGTTAGCTTCTCGTCAATTGTACGTACATCGACTTCAAGTTAACTCGCTGGATATCAAGGAGACTCTGAACTAGAAAGAAGATTCTATGCTGTTTGTAAGTTAGTGAAATTTTTGTTTTATAAAACTTTCTTTGTGGTAATTATTTGTAATAATTGTTGTTGTAAATTGTACTGTTGTATATATATTAAAACGTATTTGTGTGAATAACAAAGATAGTGTGTGTCAACCATGTTGGTAAATAGCATAAATTAACGCTTCGGACTATTTCTAAATTCTCAATATGTAACAGTTGTACATAGGTTTAACTTGTTTGAATATATACATATATATATATATATATATATATATATAT
>NW_013668803.1:92069-97303 GCF_000517525.1 Limulus polyphemus
TATATATATATATATACTTATATATATATATATATATATACATTATTTTAAAAATCTGACAGTGTTATTAATTTGCACAAGTTCTTATATTCTTAATTTCTCTTTGTACACCATTTAAACGTTCTGTTCTGATTTGATACATTCTGTACAAATTTTTTGCTGCTCCCAAGGCCCCCTGGTGGGCAGAGTCCCAGGGAAATATTCCTGGCGTCCGTACCCTCTCGGTGAACCTGACACAAAATACTGAAAAACTAATTCAAGAATGTTTTTGAAAACTAAAGTTATCTTATATATTTCATGAACAGTTATTTCAATATAATGTCGGAACTTATAGGTAATATACTGACGACGTTGGTTCTAAACGCTGTTTTCTTATTGTATGGCTTTTAATCGAAATTAATGGCCCTTAACAGCAAGAAACAACATTTTAAAGATTAATTCGTATATTTACCCAGAAAATATTTGTTGTTGAAAGATATGAATAAGAAAATGAAGCAAGCGTGAAAAAAGGAAATATAAGAATTACATATTGCACTAATCCCATATCTCATAATTCGTGAAATATATATTTATTTTATTTTATTTTTAACGTGTGTTCTTCATATACTTTTATGTCATACAGTTATTTGATATAGTCTATAGATTAATACATTCACAAGTAATCATTAATCTTCATAATCCATCACTTAGTATTGGAAGATACTTGATTTTAAAGTATTAATACATATAGATATTCTTCTGCTACTAGACTTTCTCCTGCAAGACGATATGGCAAAGTTACATATTATTTGCTTTGTAGCGACTTCAGTTGAGAAATATGGATGGGCAGTCTTAATCCAAAACTCATAGTTTTGACCTATTAACCCCCAACTGTCATCTTTTTTATTCTTTCAAGAAACAGTTTTTGTGGGCAATACTTCCAGGCAGAAAATGGTTTTAAAACATTTATGTTATATCCTCAACTTCACTGATTTCTTTGAGTAGGCTCTGTAGAATTACTGGATGTTTGCCACAAAATGCTTTACAAACTAAAACCTGATTTTTCTTAACTTCGACTGAGCTTGAAGCAGAAGGGACACAGTGAGACAGACTTTATTTCTAATATCCAAAAACAATCAAACCTTAAAGGTAAATGTATTTTGGCATCTTCACTGGAATGTTTTAAATTAAATCATCTGTAATAATCTAATCACTGGTTTATATAATTGATAGCTGAAACCGTCGGTGAAACTCCATAGTTACAAGATGGAGGAAGAACAAGACATAATTTATTCACCACCATGTAAAAATGTCATCAGGTACAGATTGAAATGTTCCTTAACAGGTTTATATATGTTTAAACAAAGAAACGGAAGTGACCTTGACAATCACCTAGATACAAGTGGAGTGAAAAGTGGGAAGGAGCTTAAGTTGATTTGGTCGTTTAGAACTTTTCAGGATTTGTTTTTAGTGTTCTATTTTTCTAGAATTTCCAGACTATCTAGTTTTTGACCTTTTTCACAGATATGTAAAACAATGAATTTTTTCTGGATCAAATTTTCAAAACTAAATTCATGATTAAACTTACTTTATATAATTAGTATTATTCTTCCTTAAATTTTTATCTATATATTGGTTTGATTTCCTATTTATTGATCTATATTATTATTTTCTCTATTTCCCATCGCCTTTTGCCGTTATTTAATTTTATTTCTATTATTTATTTTATTTTATTTTTGATTTTATCTTTATAGAAATTAGTTAACATTTCTTATAACTATTATCTCACATAAGTCTTTTATGAACTTTACACACCCCTTTGGCACAAAACTAAACCTGACACAAACAACTCTAGGTTATGATTGGCTATCTCTCAAGGCCAACTCATATTGAATATTCGGTTTACGTGACATCGACATCCGAGCCTATATATTTCATCACACTCATTAAACATAACCCTTTATTCTCCTGAAGAAGAATAGTAAACTATTCGAAAGCGCTCGAGTTTTGGGCCTCGTTGTGAAAATATTACAACAATTTTTATAGGTGATCCTGTATGCTAACTACTTAACCTGGATTTATAACAAAAGATATATCTCTAGGATGTTGGGTAAGATATGATTGAATATCATAAACTAGATTGTTATGTGGTTGCAAAATCAATGACTGAAAGGGTATTCCGACCCTTGCATCTGAGCTTCTGGATAACTGTATCAGGCAAAACATTGTCTGATGTTTTTATGTAACCATTTTCTTGATCTAGCTGATTCACAGAAGTTATATCTAACGTACATCACGATCCTCACTAGGTTCTCCTTAGTGCACTCTATTGTATGAATAACTTAGCCGTACGCAATGAAGGAGTTGTGCTTTCTCTCAGTGTAAATTAAATTAACATGTATACTGTAGTAAACGCATGAACATTAGTTCTGGTTTTGAGAATTCGCCCCCCAGTGGCACAGCGGTATGTCTGCGGACTTACAACACTAGAATCCGGGTTTCGATACTCGTGGTGGGCAGAGCACAGATAGTCCATTGTGTAGCGTTGTAAGTCCGCAGACATACCGCTGTGCCACTGGGGGGGCACAAATTTTGAAACCTTTAGTAAACATTGCAAGTCTGTTATACACAAAAAAGTATAGTTAATTAAGTAATTGAACCTATGGCTTGTCTCTAAATTTCCAAAGCCTTTACTGAGTGCAAGGTGATTTTTATACTGAAAATAAAAATAATATTTTCCAACTTACAGTTTCATATTTCATTTGCACAATCCCTAGTGCTGCCCGGCATGGTCAGGTGGTTAGGGCGCTCGACTCGCAATCTGAGGGTCGCGGGTTCGAAACCCCGTCACACCAAACATGCTCGCCCTTTCAGCCGTGGGAGTGTTATAATGTGACGGTCAATCCCACTATTCGTTGGTGGTGGGTGGTGATGACTAGTTGCCTTCCCTCTAGTCTTACACTGCTAAATTAGGGACGGCTAGCGCAGATAGCCCTCGTGTAGCTTTGCGCGAAATTCAAAAAACAAAACAAACAAACAACCCCTAGAACCTCTTAAATGAATATCAAGTTTTAAGGTTGCTGTTATTTTCTCTACCTAAATTATGAAATAAACTGAAAAATACTTTTTTCTTCTAATTAGAATAAATCATTTGTGGTCATCTCTTCAGAATTTGAACTTTTTTTTACATTTTCATATACATTTTATTTTCGTTTTATTATTTCTTTGTTTGGCTTATTTAAGATTCACATTTTTTCATGCCTAAAAAGCAACACATCACATTAGCAGATTTCATACACTTATGTACTTATCCTACCAAAAGTCATGAGACACGGGTAGTTATGAATAAAACATGTTTTTATTCCAAGAAATTAGAGTGTTGATTCGCCTTTAGCCTTAACGACTACTTCAATGCTTCGTGGAAGATTGTATGTTAATTTCTGGTAGAAAGCTGGTGGTATAGTGCTCCACTCCTCCTTTAAAGCATGAGTAAGCTCTACTACTGAAGAGGGCCGTCTTGGTCTTGCCCTAACTCTGCGTACCACTTCATCCCAAAGATGTTCTATCCAGTTGAGGTCGGGGCTCTGTGTTGGCCACTGCAATGTTCCGATGCTATTCTCTTCAAACGACGCGTTCACAACTCTTGCTTTGTGACATGGGGTGTTATCATGTTGGAAGGTGTAAAGACCAGTATCATAAAACTGCCACAATGTAGGACCCACAGAATTGTACAAAACACCATTGTAGGACTCAGCATTCATGGATCCGGGCACTGCGATCAGTGGACCTAGTCCATACCACCAGAATTACCCCCAGACCATGATAATGCCACTTCCAAATTTCACTGTTAGGACAACACACTCAGGTAATAAGAGTTCTCCACCAGATTGGAAGAGCATGTAGCGTGACTCGTCGCTCCACAGGACCGATTTCCATTGATCCACGGTCCAAGTTCGGTGTGTCTTGCCCCATGCCAATCGACGGTGTGCATTTGTTCTTGTTATCAACGGCTGCAGCTATTCCGTGAAAATTCATCGCATGCAGCTCTCGAAACACTTATAGAACTACCCGTGGCTGCTCGCATCTCCAAACACAGATTCTCTAGGATCTGACGGCGAGATGAGGTAACCAGCCTTCTCAAGACGCATCGACTCCTGTCAGTCAGTATTTTATGCCTACCTGGTCGTTTCTTGGGCTCATTATCACCTGTGGACTTCCATTTATTCAGCACGTTGCCAATTGTCGACCTGGGAATGTTTAATTGTTGCGCAGTAGCACGTATAGACATTTTCCCCAAATGACATTCAACCATCCTTCTCTTCTGAAACTCTGTTAACTCTAACGTCTATTATCATTAAAATTTAAAATATTGGTTATAAACTTCTATGTAGAATATAAGTACATGTTGTTTTTTATTTGTATTTGGAATTTTGCGCAAAGCTATTCGAGGGTTATATGTACCGCTTAACTTAACCATGTTTAACTTAGAAGTTATAGACCAGATAGAAGGCAGCTAGTCAACACCACCCACCATCAACTCTGGGTTAAATTATCAGAGTTAACTGATAATTTAAATTTAGTAGTTAAATTATACTTTGGATTTATTATTTAAATATATGCCAATATATAGTCAGTTTACACATAATAGTACAATTTAAAATAACAATTATTACAAATAGTTACTATAAACAATGATTTATAAACAAAAGTTTCACAAACTTACAAACAATATAAAGTGTTCTTTCTAGTTTGGAACTTCCTTGATATCTTATCGAGGGTTCACGATGAACGAGTTGATTACGAGTTGACGGAGATGTATTTCGCTTAATGGGAAGCTAGCTAGCTTTGTCTCTCACTGATCACACGTCGATTTTTCCACCGTTGAAGTTAGGTAATGTTTTCATAAAAATACTAATGTCCGATTAGAATCCACTGAAGTTAAATAACTTGTAATGATCGAACTTTGTAAATGTTCCTGGTCAAATATCTGAAGCATTACGATTGATAAGCGTTATGACAATCACAGTTTTAGCTTTCAAAGTTTATAGCACACTGACTATAGCGAACTAATAATAGACACTCCTGGCGCATCTTGTTGGTTCTATTTATAGGCGTGGGAACGTTTTCTAGAAAATTCAGTCTTACGTAACAATACTGGTTAAAGCGTTTACATATATAGATATATTGTTGATTCTTACTCTCGAGAATCTTCTACAACTTTGGAGAATAGACGAGAGTTTCGCAATACCTACCTA
>NW_013668803.1:98228-114899 GCF_000517525.1 Limulus polyphemus
CAATACCTATCTAACAGTATAATCTGTGTATGTTTCTAAATATAAACTTAATCTAAACAACGTTCATATTAAAATAAATGCATAACAACAAATTCGTTACAACCCCCCTCCTTAGAGAGTTAAAAATTAGCTTTAGACAATTTTTAACTAAGACATTATATATATATAGACACACACACATTGACAACAATACATTATATATACTATATTATTCAAAATATTACAAAACTTCAATAATAATTACAGTGTACAAACAGAATCAATACAAAGAACATTATGATAATAAAATTTCATAGTACATGAAACTATATCGGGAAAACTGTTGTTAACCCTTATGACATGAATTATCTCCAAACCATATTCTCATAATGATAAACTGCAATTTAATAGTTTTATGTTGTTTTTGCGAGTATTTTCTTTTTTCTTTCTGTTTTTTCTTTCTTTCTGTCTTTTTCTTTCTGTCTGTCTTTTTCTTTCTGTCTTTTTCTTTCTTTCTGTCTTTTTCTTTCTTTTCTTTTTCTTTCGCTGTTTCTTTTTCTCTTTCTTTGTCTTTCTCTCTTTCTTTCTTTTTTCTCTTTCTTTCTGTTTCTCTCTCTCTCTCTCTTTCTTTCTTTCTTTTCTTTTTGATTAGATATCCCATAGTGGGTAACAATACTAAGACCATCTTACGTTCTTCAAAAGCTGAGATAGGTTTCAAAGAAGCAACATGAATTTTCTCGTTAGGTTTTCCGACCAACTGACAGGTATGACAAGTTTTATAAAACTGAGAAACGTTTTGCCTAGTTTTTTGGCCAAAAGAGATTTCTCATAATTTTGTCACATGTCTTGTTGACACCTAAATGACCTCCCATGGGTATTTCATGGGCAACTTTGAATATTTAAGGTTTCATTTTTGTATGATTTTAATGATTTTTATAGTGTAACTATCTTCCATTATTAAAGAGGGTTCTTTTCATATGTATGATGTTATGTTTATGTAGTAGTCTATAACATAATGATGCTGTTTATGTGAATGGTTTATTTTTTATTTGAATTAATTTTCAAACTGGCTTGATTTCACCTCACAAATAAGTTCGTTGTCAAAGTGTCTTACTTCGTGTGTTTGATCTTTGTTAAAACGATTTTCCAAATGTATTATTTTATTGTTACAGGGTTATTCTTATACTTTTCTTTGTGGTGAAGCACATTAGTAAACTATAATGTAAACATAATTCTCTGTAAACAGTGTAAATTAACTTGTGTCAAAGGGTGTTGTGTCGTATTTTACGGGATTGTTTGTTTATGTGAAGTTAAGCACAAAGCAACACAATGAGTCTCAGTGCTCTGCCCACCACGTGTATCGAAACCCGGCTTCACTTTTGTTTCATTGGGAATTATTAGTCACTTGAATAGCGCTGGTTACTCTAGATAAGTCTGATTTTAATAATGTAGGTAACTAATGTAATAATTATTCAGTCTGGAACATAAGTTCATCCAATACAATCTCGAACATGATCTAACTCATCTCATTACAATCTGGAACATGATCTTGAGATATACAATATGGAATAGGATTTAGAGGAGATATCTTGGAGCTATAGATCACGGAGTTAGAGTATCTATAGAACTGACTGTCCATTGTGACAAGTTAGGTATACACATTTACTGTGTTTATTTTAATTAACTAAAGATTGTTCACTTTCACTGTACACTTGTGCTTCGTCTTCGTTTAATTATCACGACTTCAGGGAGTATAGAATTACTTCGCTGTAAACTTCTTGTCTAATCTCACGTTATAATCTCACGTCATGTCGTTTCACTCTTAGGAAAAAAAATGTTACCTAAAAATACCGCACCTATAGTATACTACTATTTAAAAATTAGGGACGGCTAGCGCAGATAGACCCTCGTGTAGCTTTGGGCGAAACCGAACAAACAAAGTAAAACACATGTTCTAACTTGTAAATAGTTTCAGTAAAATACGAGTTTTCATATTGACCAGAAAAGTTAGATAATCTAAAATAACATCGCAAAATACCATTTTCGTTATCTTGCCAAATTTTTTGTTTCTAGATTCAGAAAAAAAAAATATTAGTTATATTAATCAAATGCAAAAAGTTACAAATATTCCTTGAGAATTAAACATGCTAACTAAATATCCATAATCATCAAAACTGGTAAAGCCGTTATACAAATGAAAATTAATCCATAAGCTTTGAAAGTGAATGGATTTTCGTCGGTTTTCATCGAAATCATAAAACATGGAAACATAAAGCTTTTCTTTTTTTTTTATGGTACTTTGTGTTCTGCGTAGCCTGACAAAAACATATTTGATTTTGACTGTCTTAACACAGACAGTTGTCAAACACAAAAAATGCTTTCTTTTTCGCTTAATTATTCAAAATTTATTTTTCCTTTCTCTTTTATACAAGGAATACCATAAATTGTTACATGCTGTATGTTTTCTTACATGGAGCTGCATCCGTATGTATAACAACAAAATGAGATCTTGAATTAGTATTGGTCGATGCTTACTTGAACTCAAAATGGCAAAACCACACCATTCATGCAGTTCAAACTGATGACAGAATCGTTTACAGAGACCGTGAAGTAAATTTAAAGACATCTTGGCATCCTCCCATTACTTGTTTGTTTGTTTGTTTTAGAGCAAAGCCACATTGTTCGACCTGCTGTATCAATCGCGGGAAATCGAACCCAGATTTTAACGTTGTACGCCCGTAAACTTACCACTGTCCCACCGGGGGACTCCCATTATTTAAGCGCTAATATAATAGTGTCTGCTAATTTGCAACATACCACAAATAATGCCCCCCCCCACAACGCTAGAAACCGGGTTTCCATACCCGTGGTGGGCAGAGCACAGATAGCCCATTGTGTAGCTTTGTGCTTAATTACAAATAAATGTGTTTTCAAGAATATGAAGCAGCATAATTACAATATCTATTGAAATACAAGAACAGCTCAAATATTTCGCTATTATTATTGTGACAGCTATAGCTGCTCTAAATTTGTATGATTGTGTAAGCTTGATTTGTAAAGTTCAGTTGTCATATTTTATTTTATTACTATATATATATATATATCAATAAATTAACAAGTTTGCGTTATTACGAGTGTATTTCCTCATTCGTCTCTTTAAACTCGTCAATTCTAAAAACACAGCAATCACATGACGTAACCGAAACAATAACCATTATGTTACTTATGTAAAGACAAAAAATATTATGTAATGTTTCTATAGATCATCACCGATATTTATTTCATGTTAAGGCATCACTAACCTCTTTCTTTTTATTCACATATATTTTTATTCTGAGCTTGTCTTATATAAACATATATATTCCATTTCTTGTAAAAATAGTTTTTAATGTATTATTTGCAAATTGTTACATTTAGTTAACATATTAAAGTAAGCGTTAACAGTTAAGTCTTTGGTTATCTTTTTATAATTTACTTATAAATTTACTTAACTTAAAATGTAGGTCACACAATCAATAATAATTTTTTCAATCTACAGTAAAATTTTCTAACGTAAGCCTTTCCTACTGACGACGAAATGTATTTATAGGTCTCTTAAAGTTTCTAGTTACTAGAAAACTATATATATGGGACTGATTACAGCTTCATCTAGTGTGTATGCAAAGCATAGTTTGTCGAACAAAGACTTCAGTGATGTTCACTCACTCCATGGATGGTATAATTTCGTGTGACTTCATAGCTCAAGATGTGCCTCATATGGTGGCAGGATGTCTTTCCATTAGGACAGCCATACGACTCTTCCTTATCAATGTGTAGCGGCCACACAAAAAGAATATACACGTAACCAATGCTCATATATATTAATAGGATACCAAAAATCTTAACTACTATATAGATGTATTACGCATCACCCATAGGCATTGTAATACAGTTCTCTCACACTCTGTAAATTATGCTTAACATAAAAAAATCTGTATATGACCAGCAGTTAAATATCTTAATCTGGGACCCCCAACTGAAACAAAAGTATATATATAATATAAGTTAAACAGTTGATTATTTAAGGTTTAGTAGAAGTAGTATTTTCAGTCGTTATCATCTGATGTAGGTTTGTAAAAGCAGCAATTGTTTTTACCATCTAAACGTTTTTTATATATCTGCATAAATGAAACTATACAACCTTAACTACACCCTAAAATTTCATAAATCCTTCGTCTTTCAAATAAACAGATACAATATTAAACTGTGGCTAGAAAACGTATACAGTAATGTTTTCTATCCATTTTCAAAGTTATAATACAATCCTAGGAAAAAATATATCTACATTTTCGAAACTTTCAAAGCATACAATATAATTAAACGGAGTTAAGTCTTCAACCATGTCTGCTTGTGAAATGAAATCAATTTCCAAGCAGTAAGTTTCTGAACTTAACAACACACTAGAGAATTCCAAAATTAATTGCTAATTTTTATTTATGTATTTTTTGTTGTTGTTAAGTTTGTTTGTTCGTTGTTAAGCACCAAGCTACACAATAGGCTATCTGTGCTGAGCCCACAACAGGTGTCGAAACACGGTTTTTAGAATTATAAATATGTCTCCAGACTTATCACTAAGCCACTAAAGCTGCTCATTGGGTTATCTGTGTTTTACATATCAGTGTTAACACAGGAACTGAACCTCAAGGATTAGGAATAAAAGTCGTATATATAGTACTTAACACTACTCCCGAAACAGCTTTAATTAGAGTAGACTTCATACAACGACGCAGACTCGTAGCTTTAAACATTTAATCTTAATGAAAATATTCTATCATTCCAACCAGAAGTTAGGTAATTAGTGACCTCGGAAGTTTGAGATATCATGCACACTTTGATACAGCATTAATTTCTTTTGATCAAGATAATTATTATACGCACATATCTATAATCTAAATAACTTGAAGAAGTTTCTTAAAATCATAATATTTGACATACATCTTCCTCGTGAATCATTCTTTAGTTCTAATACAAGAGAATTAATCTTCTAACATATTTTTCTATTTCATTTTGCAAAATTTTCATATGCCAATTGTCACTAGATGTTGCTATATCTCTGAATATACAAATTAATATTTTTTAATGAAAAATTCTGATATGTAAGAAACTAGAAAACATAATGATTTTTATCCTTACTTCAATGAGTGGTACTAATGTCTTTTTGTTTGATATTAGTATATTAATTCTTTTCAATGTATTCTTCAAACCAATAGTCAGACTTACTTCTGCTCCAGAATATGAACACTTATAATCCTAGCTAAAGTCAAATAGATTGTGTTCTCATAAAAAAAAAAACAGATACACATCAGCCTGATAAATGATAGCAATTATAAAATAACAAAAAACTAGTGAGTGTCGTAAGTTCTGACAAGAGTGGTTGACGCGAGAAACTACGAGAAGTGGCAACGTTAGAAAAGGCGCAGTGAAGGTGTGATCGCATCCAATAATAACATGCTTGCTAACAACATCATCTCAGATAGAAACAACTTGTCCACACGAGCGCTTGAAAGTAGTCCAAATCTTCAGAACTTTAGAGTTTCTTCTCTGTGGGTCCTAACCGTGTTGGGACTCTCGGGAAATAGCTTGATGTGGTTCTGGTTGTGTCATCGTCGGAGACATAGTACTAGAATTGTCAAGCTATTTCGTCACCTTGCTGCTGCCGACGTACTTGTTAATCTGTGCGCAACGTGTCCCCTTCTCGTCTTCGAATACATTGGGAACGAATGGAAATTTGGCGGAGACATATTTTGTCGTATTTTTAAGTACATAATGAGTTTCTCCATCTGCGCTAGTAACTACTTGATCATACCGATTGCATTGGACCGATGCAAGGCAGTCCTACGTCCTTTGGCTCCTCTGTGGAAGGTAAGATCATAAACCTCATATTGTTCTATCATTTTAGTACTTTAACTTCATTTTGTATCTACTTTCACCACAGTTTTAACTTTAGGTCACATCGTAATAAGAGTGTGAAATAGTTGTTTATGGACTTTAACTTTGTGCGGCTTCAGAAGTCATAAAAGACGTGGACTATACCTTGCTACTGTAATTAGTTTGGAGTTTAGCTAGTATTGTTAAACATACGAAGTCCTAGTAACGATAAATATCCAAACATACTGTATCAGTACCACTCAGTAAAACACAAGAAAACTTGCTCTCAATGTTTTTCTAGTGATTATATCTTCATTATTCATAAACTGGTTATAAACTGGAATTCTTGTGAATGGTGTTAAATATGTTCCTTTAATTCATTAATTCTATATAGCTGTGTGGGTTAAATAAGGAAAGATACAAGCTCAATTTCCCTGGCTAATTCAAAAATGAAAGGGAAAAACAATAACAAGGAAACAAACGCCTTCTGATTTAAAAAAAATCTGCTCTCCATTTTGATCTTTGGGTTTTTAGAACAGCTTCTCTGAAATAAGTTGTTGTTTTTTACTTTTGCCATTGTTATTTGTTATTTCCATAAGGGAACTCAAAACGAAAATTAATATATTCATTGACTGTAATAAGGTTACATTTCGTCAAAAACAACAACAACATTCCTTTCACGTTCTTTATCATTGGCTAACTTTGTTGAACTAAAAATGTTTATTTGTTATAAAGCACAAAGCTACACAATGGGTTATTTATGTTCTGCCCACAGCGAGTATCAAACCCGATTTTTAGCATTACAACTCCACCGACGAACAACCACGGATCAGCACAAACCCAAAAGAAACTATCAACTAGCACATTTGTTTTGGGCTTGAAAATATAATTCTGGCTTTTTCCTTCGTGCATTGTTATTATATATAATTATCTGAACTCAAATGAAACTTATTCCATGATTCCAAAAGCTAGTTGCTTTCAAGACCATTGTTAAGACGCCAAATGGCTTATTAATATTGGTGAAACAAAGGCTGGGAGAATCATCAATTAGTCCCCCAGTGAGTCAGCGGTAATTTTACGGACTTACAACTCTCAAATATGGGGTTCGATTCCCAGCGATAGACACAGCAGATAGCCTAATGTGACTTTGTGCTAAAAACAAACAAACAAAACAAGTTACGAAATTAAATTAATATCAGTCGAACCAGGTTGATGTCTCTGTAAGCGTTTACTAATAATGTTTTTACATCTCATTTGTTCAAAATATTACATGCTCGTTACTATACAGTTTGAGAGATAGTAAAATGTCTACCTTATTTGTAAAATGCCTTTTAAACTTTCCAGAAAATTTTATCGAGGTAACGTAAAATTATGTATTCAATAAACAGAAGCAAAGAAAAATACTATATTGTCAATTTAGTATGAAATGGGAGATAAAATGTAACTATCATTATAAGAAATTATAAAATGAAATTAGTACAAAACTATAATAAACTCAATGGTATAATACCAACAACTGAATTATGTATGCTTTTGTTTGTTTGTTTTTCATTCAAAAAATCTTATATACGAAGCAAAAACCGATGTACGTTATTTTTAACTCGACCATTTGTTTCAAGATGCTCATAAACAAGCATCGACATGGGTAGCCCGTATTGAAATGGCCAGTAGAGTCACAGCTTAAACCCTAATATTATCGATAATAAAAAAAAAGCGTGAGAAAATATGTTGTCCTTCAGGTGTTTGGTGTTTAATCAAAGTATTATTATCGCAGAACACCTCTTTAATGTATGTACAGAGGTTTTACGAGTTTTTGCATGAACCCCACCTCAAAGATAATGTACTACAGAGAAAGCCTTTTTCTCAGTGTTTCTTTTTTAAATGCAAAATAACCTTCGTGTAAGTCATAATAAATCAAATAAAAACGCCATAAGCTATCAAATTAAGAGTTCAACCTATGGTACATTTGGTAAGAAAGCTGAGGGAATAAGGGAAAAAAGGGAAAACGACGACGCTTCTAAAAATCTCGTATACAGGAACAAGTTTCAAAGAAAAACACACAAAAAAAATTAACACAACATAAAAAATAAACACTTGTTTTAAAAATGTTTATTTGGCGACTTTCGAAGAAACGCTATCCATCAAGTCTTAATTTAGCCTTGGCTTTAAAAAAATGCCCAGAAAGACGCCAGGTAATTTTCTATCTTTAATTAGATGATTTTTTGTCGTTTATTTTTTATAAGTGTATATGAATTTTTCTAATTTTTTAAGCCACATCGGTTGTATATATTTTTATTAACCCAGATATCAGAGAATAACAATAAAACTTCATACAGTAGGATTATAACTCCCTTGTTATTTGTAATCGGGTATCCTGTAGTTTTGGAGTAATCCAGAAAATATAAAATTCAATAAATCCAACTTTTGCCGTTTATTAAATAGTAGCAAAAGTACCCAGCTTCGCTCGGGATATTAGGTTGATATATTATAGATGACTATGTCAGTGTGTGTATTCTTCAAACTACTTTAATTAATGGAGACACTAAATTAAGAAATCAAACTTTTTTTCAATTTTATAGTGTATACATTTCATTTTATATCTTCAGTACATAGAATAAAAACAATATTAGGTTATACTTTTGTTGCTGAGTAACATAACTCAAAAACCATTGTTTGAAAACATTTTACCAAAACGCACCGTCTTTCTATATATTAGAAGTTGTTATATAGAGAACCACTTCTTTTCTATATGTTTTTTTTGCTACCTTGCCTCATTAAAAAGATGCGTGCGCGCACTCACGTAGATAAGTAATAATACCCAGTTGCACACCCTCAGGGTCCACTTAGTATGGGTGCAAAATTTTAGGTTTCTAGTTTCTTTGCTCTTGGAGCTATGGCGGTCACATATTCCTTTCTATTTGTTTTTTCGGTTGCTTACCGCACAAAGTTATGACACCCAGGTTCACACTCTCAAGATACACTTAGTATATGTGCAAAATTTTAGGTTTCTAGGTTTTTCCTTTTGGAGTTGGTGGGTAGGAAAAGAACCAGAGAGAAAACCTAATTCGAAAAACAAAAATACAATCAATATCCATAACAATATCGAGTGACAAAAAGTGAAAACTATCTTGTGATCCTCGCTCTTTGTGAAGCTTCTGACAGGGTGTTTATTCACATAGTAGGTCACGAGAGTGCAATCTTATGTGATCATAAATCTACATACTCTTCTGCTACATTAGTATCTGTACGTCACCGCTAAGGAATTGGTGTCAGTTTCATCACATACACGTACATATGTACTCAAAATGCAAATGGTTATTGCAACTAAAACTCACAGATAAACTAAACGATAGAAGGAAATAATAAATGAACAATAAACACAAACATAATCATAAAAAAATTAGAATTTGCATTCTCACATTACCATATGAAAATTTAAAGAATTTTATTTGTGACTACAAAATATGAAGTAAAAGCCTTGCACATATTAATAAATGTTATGAAAGGCTTAACATGAACGTGTTCGATTACTAAACAAAACGCTGCTACAACAATGGTCGAACAAAATCAATTTGTTGAAATATTACAACAGAAGTCCAAAATAACACTTTCAAACAGCTAGAACAAAACAACAAAAACAATTAGTAAACCCATGCCTGACCAATAGTAGGTAGGAATGTTAATATACGATACAAAATAAATATCAATGTTGTTAATTTCAATAAATATCAAAGGAATTACGAAAAAGAACCAGAAGAAGTAAAAACTAATTCACACAATGTTTCAAAATTAAACCACTTCAACATATCGAACAATAATTAACAATACGTTTTTATAACTATATCTTGTGAACTACCTAGTTTTCAAGATCAAGGAAGACTTTATTCAGTGGTTAGACCACGAGGTTACATCTCATGTGACTACCTATCTACGTAATCTTTCACATCAGTCATATCTGTACGTCACCGCTATGGAAAGCTCGTGTCAGTTTCATAATATATACAAACATACTCAAAACCAACGTGATCTAGCTAGAAGGTGAGTTAGTGCTTTAATATAACTAAAAATTCGTAGTTGAGCTAAACGATAAAGTGAATAATAAATAAAAATGTAAACAAAACTATAACGAAATGAAAATATAATCCTCTATCTCACACTTTGTGGGGACAAGTGTAGTAAAAAGCTGTACACAAATATATTTGATGAAAGGCCTTGTTCGAAATAAACATTTTGAAAGCCGTATTAGTAGCAATTGAAATATTAGGTATTAAATATAATCCGTGATACAAATATAGTTTCTTTTGACTTTGTCCACTACATACTGTATCGAATTTCTTGGTTATATGCAAACTAGCCATTTATGTTTACTAATAACATTTTTTACACAACAAACTATAAATGGGATTCTTAAAGTTTACAAAGGAATATACAACATACACAAACAAAAATTGATTCGGATTATTTTAACATATAATTTATATTTCAGCTTTTCTTTATTAAACAGCAACTCCCGTTAACTGGTGTTAATGGATATTCAAATTTTCTCAACAATTTTAATTAGCAATACATTCTTTGGAATTTAAAATCTGTTGAGCGTTATTTTCTGTCATCTCTGAGATAAGGAAACTCTGTAATATTGGGCTCATTTTTTCGAACCTCATTAGTTTGGAGATTGATTTACAGATTACACAAAAATGAACAGAAAAAAGCTGGTGAAGCGACTCAACTAACTAATAGCCACAAAAAGCTTTTAAAACTCGGAATTAAGTTTGAACTTCGTGCGATATCTAGAATCTGAACTGCCTACTAACGTGTCCGAATTCGCACTTGTTTTTAGGGTATTAGGGAGTAAAATCCATACCCCTATCCAAAATTCCACACAAAACATGGCAGTGGCTGCACGTGTATAATACAAGACCTGAATTTTCAGCTATATAAAGCCGTCTTCTCTGCTGTTTTCGTGAGTTCTGTCGATAGAGATCATTGTCTGATCCTGAGTTCTTAGAGTAATGTACTAAGCAACTGGATATTATTGACCTTCATTGTTGTTTTCGCGACAATGCATACATCAACAATGTGTTCAAGATGAGTCCTGCAGCATTCACCATTGTCTTTTTTTGTGATGGTTTCTATTCGGAATTGCAAACAAATACTCGCCAAGTCGGATGCAGGAGCTAGTCTGATGTGTGAAGCATGAAATAATAGTAGTAGTAACAACTCAGTCCCCTGAATTCAAATACTCGCCAAGTCGGATGCAGAAGCTAGTCTGATGTGTGAAGCATGAGATAATAGTAGTAGTAACAACTCAGTCCCCTGAATTCAAATACTCGCCAAGTCGGATGCAGAAGCTAGTCTGATGTGTGAAGCATGAGATAATAGTAGTAGTAACAACTCAATCCCCTGAATTCAAATACTCGCCAAGTCGAATGCAGGAACTAGTCTGATGTGTGAAGCAGGAGATAATAGTAGTAGTAACAACTCAATCCCCTGAATTCAAATACTTGCCAAGTCGGATGCAGGAGCTAGTCTGATGTGTGAAGCATGATATAATAGTAGCAGTAACAATTCAATCCCCTGAATTCAAATACTCGCCAAGTCGGATGCAGGAGCTAGTCTGATGTGTGAAGCATGAGATAATAGTAGTAGTAACAACTCAGTCCCCTGAATTCTCAAACTGGAAATAATTATTAACCAGCAGTACTTTTTCCTGAGAAAATAATGCCTTTTATATTAACGTAATTATCTCTTTTTGATCCTGAATTGATATGTGACTAATGTCTGTACATTATATTAAAAATAGATATATGTTTCGAATGAGTAAAATGTCACACCTAGTTTACGTACCAGTCACGAGACTGGGTTCAATATATCAACACTCAAATTTTCAATAAATGTTACAAAAGAGAAGTGTTGTTTTAGTTTATACTCAATATTACAATATTACTGATAATATAAATTTGTTTTGGAGCATAGCAAATTGTAGATCCCCCTCTAGCCTTAGCTATATGACCACAGCAATCAGAATTAGACGTTAGTAGTCTTTTGAGACAATCAACTGATATTTCTATTTATTTTTGCTGTATAGTTTATGAACTTGCTATAATTCGGCTGGTTTCTCTTTTACAACATTACCTTTTAACCGGCGCCACAAATTCAACTGGATTAACATCGGGACTTTATATTGATTATTTCATAACTTTTATAAAATCAGCTCTTTTCTTCTTCCTTGAGTACTTCTTGTTCAACAGATCAGTGTGTATTGGAATTCAAAATCAGATCCAATACTTTGTACACTGCATATAGTGTGGTGAGACAGGGGTTTACGATTCGTCTCCTTCACAGTAATACCACCAATTTAGACTTACTACTTCTCTAGCAGAAAAACACTCCTACACCGTTATAATCCCACAAACACGTTTCACTGTTTTGCACATAAACTCTTTCTTAAATTTTTCACGGTCACGTTTCTACATTAAAACTCACATATAGCTTCAAAAATCTCGTCATAGCACATTGTCCATTTGTTTCTCTAATTCTGTTGATGGTTTTTAAGGTTGACATTATGTTCATACTTAGAACATTATGATTTGTAGGAGCAACTTCTCTGTGTAAACCACTTTCTAGTAACCGTTTTCGAATAGTTCTGTTATATGTTCTTCTTCTGTATTCTCTGTTGCTGCATGTATTTCCGGCAATATCTTAAGTCTATTTAATATCTAAATTATTCGATTGGCACTACACTCCTGTCTCGATTTTTTGTTTTATTATTAACGTTCCTTTTAATCGTTAATTGCAGCAAAACTCACTAATTTTATTTGAACATACATTTTCTAAGTATTAAGTTGATAAGTATTATGTCGCCCATTCTTCTTTCTTTACGCAAAGCACCAATTTTTGGTCATATTACATGGTAATTTTATTTATTTTTTAGTTGGACTCAACTCTCATACTGCGGGTCGCGGGTTCGACTTCCCATCACCGAACATGCTCGCCCTTTCAGCAGTTGGAGCGTTATAATTTGACGGTTAATCCCACTATTCGTTAGTAACAGAGTAGCCCAAGATTTGACGGTGGGTGGTGTTGACTATCTGCCTTCCATCTAGTCTATCACTGCTAAATTAGGAACGGTTAGCGCAGATAGCCTTCGTGTAGCTTTGCACGGAATTCAAAACAAACCTACCTTTGGTAAGTCGTGGGGAAATCTGTTTTACATTAGAACTGGGGCGTGGATAAGTTCATACGTTTGGTAAGTCGTAGACAATCTGTTTTGTATCAGAACTGGGGTGTGGAAAGCACTTGGTTAGCTTTGCGCCAAATGCAAAACAAACACACGAAAACAAACTTTAGCCACTTGGAAACTTAATAAGTTTGAATGACGTTGGGATTTTACTCGTTCTTCATTGTAACGTACTTAACAGATACAAGATTTTATGATTTAAAACAAATGATTTATTATAAAAAATACCTATCAATGGATCAAACTCACTTAATCCACATTTAATGGTGAACAGTAGCTGGCACCCAGTTTTTTTGTAAGAGAAGACTTGATTATATCATTACAGAACAATATGTTGACATAACATAACACATAGCTACAATAAAAGAGACACCGATACTGTCTTGCCAACAGTGCTCACATTATTACAGGTTTTTATGGCAAAAGTATTCCGTTTTGTGTTTGACTGAGACGTGTTACGGGTACTGTTATATAACTTCAAATACATTATTATTAATTATTTTACTACCCTAAATTCTTCCTGGTGTGGTAAAAATTATATCTTGACTAACAAGCAGAATATACCAAAACTTGTGTGGTTGTTTGTTTGTTTTAGAGCAAAGCCACGTTGGACTACCTTCTGTATCCACCGCGAGAAATCGAACCTCAGGTTTTAGCTTTGTAAGTCCGTAGACTTAATGTTGTCCTACCAGAGGACATATACCAAGGACGTAGACGAGTTGAAGATATTTAGTATTTAATCTAACAACTCTAATTGCTAATAGTACAATCATGTTCAGTTTTAAATCTAACATCTCTAATTGCTAATAGTACAATCATGTTCAGTTTTAAAACGACTTCCTTGCCAAACAAAACTTCAGAGTAGATTATTTCTATATTTCAGATCAACAGAAGGGATCTGGAGCTCAGCTAGAGGAGTTAGTAACGACCGTCTTCTTCATTGATCACCTTCATGTTTTAAGACTTATAAAAGGGATCAAGGTGTCCTGCTAAATGAGCTAGCAAGAACCGTTTTTATCCCTTAGATCTTGTCTGTGTTTTAGAATTTCAGACAAAGATTCAGTTTAGAGAGCTACAATAACCTTCTACTGGTGCGTTCACGTTATGCATCGTAAGCTATTTAGCTAACGATAATACAAATTTATTTTAATGAGCACTAAATTTAACCTGATTTTCACATGTAGGCACTGAATTAAGTGAATAATTAGATTATGCCTAGATCCTTCAGCTTTATAACGCTTTTTAAAAGCATATTGTTTGTTTGTTAATAATAAGTTGGCAAACAACAATTTATATGCATAATAAAGTGATTTATTTTGGGGAGAATATACTGCATGTATCTACCCAACATTGGTCTGTCTTTTTCAGCTCCAAGTTATACTATACAATGGGTTATCTATCCTGTGCCCAACACGGGTATCGAAATCTGGGTTTTAGCGTTATATGCCTTCCTACTTACCACTGAGCTTCTGGGCTTACAAACATATAACAGTCCGTAAGTGTAAATAATAATGCCCTTGTTTTTACCTGTATTTGTGATACAACATAGAGTATTTTTCTATTTCATGAAGGAAATGCTTTACCCATAACTTGCTTTCTATTACAAAATTACACCTTGTGTTTATTTATGGTGGTCTGCTTAGAAACATACTGATTTCTGTTCTCATTTTATTTTTTTCCTAACTCAAGAAGTTTATAGCTTTTTTTGTAGCTGTACCTACTTTTCGTTTATAAAGGACTTGCCTATCTGTTTGGAAGGAATAAGAAGTGATCCACCAGACTATCACAATCTTCCTATATCACCGTTTTATTTACTTAAAATGCATTGTACCAACTAGGACGCCATCCGTTCTTTAAAGAAGCTTCATATATTTCGGCGCCTTAGTTAATTTTCCTACCGGACGTAGGAGCTTGAAGAAGCACTTTAACAGCTGGTAGTTTTTACCCGCTGATTTCGTAACCCATTCAAGAATTTTTTTTTCGTGTAGCTAATTAACATTTTGGTGTTTATTTATAGAATTTTTCATCAGCGAATAAAATGTAAAATGAAAAAGTGTAATCAGTAAAGTTTTAATGAAATAACATGTGTAACAAAAAACAATTAACTATAATGTTCAGTATTAAATAGGAAGGGAGACTTACCTTTTCCTTCATTGCTTTAGGAAATGTGGGTCAGGAATTACCATTGTAATATACTCCATAATTCTGCACCATCTTATGTGACATGTTCTGTAGAAACATCTAGACTGTATGATTAGATTTAAATTGGTTGGTAATTTTCCTTATTCTCTTAGATATTTCTCTGCATATGTAAAAACAATTCTTTTTTTTCAATGTTTCATCTAGCGTTTGTGGTACAATTTGATTTTGTATCAGAGAACAATTACTGTATATAGTAATGTAAATATGTTCCAAAGGCTTAATGACTTGTTCGTTAATCCTTTCTTGACACTCCATATATGTTTTCATTTTTGAAAAAGATCGAAGCTCTGAAAACATCATAGAAACTAAATAGAAAACAGTTAATATTTGTTGACAGATGTGTTATATCTTTAAACTCTACAAATCTTTATATTTTATTCCATTTATTATATAAGTAACTTTAACAGAAGTTATCTGAAAATCAATAAACTCTTCATTTCTTAACAGTTTGTGTTATTTCTACATTATTTCTTATAAAATATTTTATTCATACATAGTATTGCAGTGAATCTTTGTCCATGGAATTACGGACACTGTTATGGTTTAAAGAATACTGTCAGTTTATTATTAGAAACTTTAATGACAAGAGCTTCTTGACGTAATAAATATCAGTGTTAAATATGTAGTGGTTCCTATCTATTTTTGACGCTCACGGGGATCTGCTTTGATGGGGACAGATAAATTCACAAACTTTCACTTTGTTGCCAAGGGTTAGAATCACTATTTCTGCTTCATGAACAGTAAAGGCTGTGAAAGATGCGTATTTAGTTCTCCAAATCTAAATTTGTATACAAATAACAGGAAGGAACTTATTTCAAATTATTCAGACTTATATATAAATTTATTATGTGGTTAAAACGTGATTAAAAATACTCAGACCGTTTTAAAAAAAGAGCTTAAACAATGGGTTTTTGATACGAGTGGCATTAATACTTGCACTTATTTTCTAAATTATGGTTATGCGTTTCAAGCAGTTGATTTATAAAAGGGTGATTATCAGGAGATTTGCAATCATTATCTTATCCTATACCGTTTCAGCATAATATAACCTTTTCATGTATCCCTCGTTACTATTGTATAGACTTCAATTTTGACGTTTCGTTTTCAGAAAGAAATGTACATTAACTAGTGACGTTAGTAATTCCAGTCAATGTACTGTAAAAAAAAATGGTTGTATGTGGTGTTAGTATTTACTCCCGGTGATCAAAAAGAATCAGGATAATGTGTTGAGTTATGAGCTTATTTAGTGTCACAAGTATATTATATATGGAGATATAAAGGTGCAAGTTATGAGTTAGTGCAACATTATCTGTATTATATATATATATGTGCCTATTTTTCTCCTC
>NW_013668803.1:115848-119253 GCF_000517525.1 Limulus polyphemus
ATATGTGTGTTTGGAGTTTGATATAAATGTTCCTTTTGTCATCCCTGTGAAAACAAATCCAGTTTAGTTTTAAAAGACTAAAATATTATGTGTATTTTATCAAATTAAGTTTAAAAACTGAATTTCAAGGATATTAAAAAATCTACTTTCCGATTTTGTTATCTGAAGAAGTAAAATAATCTTAATTGAGTCTGTATTAAGTTTTAATAATTACAATATTAATATTAATAAAACACCAGTAACACATGATAAAAAAACATCTGGATCTTCGGCTTTGTAAAGCCGTCTTCTCTGCTGTTTTCGTGAGTTCTGTTGATAGAGACCATTGTCTGATCCTGAGTTCTTAGAGTAATGTGCTAAGTAACTGGATGTTACTGACCTTCATAGTTGTTTACGCGACAATACATACATGAACAATGTGTTACACATCAGTACTGCAATATTCACCACTGTCTTTGCTGTGAATCAGAATCATAAAATAACATCCATTTTATCGTTCAAAAACTATGTAATAAAAAACAGAACTGTGTAATATTGTTAAGTTTGATTCATTTATTTCAAGACAAAAAAACGTATAATCATACTGAGGCTGCATGTTTAACCGTGAGAATAAGTAAATCGTAATCGTTCTACTGAGATTGTGTGTTTGTTTTAGAATATTTCTCAAAGCTATGCAAGGGTTATCTGTGCATGGCCATCCCTAATTTTGAACTGATAGATTGAAGGGTAGGCAGCTAGTGAACAGCACCCACCCTTGACTCTTGGACTACTCTTCTGACGAAACTGTTGGATTTTATTGTCACTCCTATAGCACACCCACTCTCTCAGAGTGTAAAGCGCCATTTTGTGACAGTGGAACACAAGCCATTAATGGTCGGATTCACAGATTGGACATACTAGCTATTGATTGGCTCACACTTGGCTGTGCTGAAACAAAGCGTTAATAGGTATTGACCTTTTTATCTTTTGAATTCTAGATACAATGTAAAGTATATAAAGTCAATGAACACCTTTTAATAAAGAAACCGCTCACTACTTAATTAAATTCAAATATTTATCGACAAAGGTATATAATAAAATACTCGAGGAAATTCTAAAGAAAAGTTAGAATTGAAAGAAAACTTGTGTAAATTTACTTACAATTAGTATAATGTAATCCGAAAGAATTAAAAAGATATTGTTATGGTCCTTAAGAATCATTATCGTTGTCAATACATGGCTTGAAGACAATTAGCTAACACTAACTTTAATACGAATAAAACTGCACTTTTATAAGAAACGTTTACGAACAAGATGATGTATTTGACAATTTTATATTTAAATACGTGATTTTTTAACGAAAAAATAATGTGCATCGTGGAGTGCGAGAAACAGTTACTTCTATGGTTTACTGACATTGTTTCGTATAAGTGATTTACTTTTCTTTCCTAACACACATCATTTAACAAATATTTCAGAAAATCTATTGTAGGTAAAACACGTGAAAACCTAACTGTTAGGTCATTTTCTAAATAGAAACTTTGAATAATGTAAAACAAATACTGGAAACATACTGGATTCAGTTATGACTTACTATACAATGATGTAATCTCTTTCTTTACAGTTTTCATAATAGGCGTGGATTGAGAAAATATTAGGTAAAGTTCTAAAGTATACAAAACATTTACCCTTCGGATGTAAATACGAGATGAAATTAGTTTGATATTCAACCTTTTGTTTGTTTGTATTCATTTCTTTTCCTTTGAGAACTAACTATACGTTAGTTAGTACGATTTCTGAAGTCCAGTCTCATTATTTGTGACAGTCAACTGTTTTTAATGAAGTTAAAATGAACTTCTATATTTTGAAATATTCTTAAAAGGTATGTTTTGAATCTGATAATATTAAACAGTAAGTGATATCTCTTAAGCTTGCTAACATAAAACACATAGATATTACTCACATTGCATAATTTTATTCATGTGTTGCAAAACCGAATTTACATTCAGCTTAGCTTCTAATTCACCACATCACATTTTATTCATGTGTAACTCAGAGATGATTGTTAGGTGAATTAGGAGTCAAACTTAATGTGAATTCAGTTTTAAAACACACGAATAAAATGGTGCGATATTAGTAATTCCCATTTGCTTTATTTTGTCGTGTTTATGAGATATCACCCACTGTTTGAGTTAGATTAGAATTTCGACTTTTTTCTACTATATATCACGTGTATGCTTTCTATAACAATTCGGTATCACTGCGATACAGAAAGCACATTTATATTATTGTGTGAATGTCTTACAACATCCTTCACCAGAACAAGTAACGACGTTCTAATATTTTACAAAAACATAAATTACTCATGTGTAATTATGTCAAATTGAAAACAATAAAACTACGGTAAAAGTTGCAAGTATGTTCATGTTTTGGCCTATTTCAAATTTACAAATTCCATCAACTCTTTTTCTCGATTAGACTATTAATTGTTCTTTTCTGTAATTAATGGGTTATACATAGAAAAGCCAGATGAAAATTATTAGAATAGGAATTTATTTGAAATATTAAGTTTGTTTTTTATTTATACATGACCTAAACGTAGGTTCATAATCTTCCAAATCATCATATTTGCATAAAATATATTTCATGTCACTCCAAAAGTAGATTCAGTTTCATTTATAGGGCTTTTATCAAAATTAGTCTTTCAAATTAAATCTTTCGTTCAAATACACGCATTGTAAAAGATTATTATCTCATTATGTTTCATATTCGGCTACCTTAAGGATAATTTACTTTCGTCCATATGAATAATTAGGGAATAAATTATACATTCGTTTTAATTAGTTTCAGAATAAATAAAACTAAATTTGTTCTAAGGAGTACAGACTTGGATGTGTTCGTAAGATAAGTATCTTTTTTCCAGTCTAAAATATTAGTTTCGTAGAATTGCATTTGAACTGCTCTTAGAACAACAATAACGTCAATGACGGTGAACTGGCCTTGTCAATGGAGGTATTACCATAGTTTCAAACATGACGCTTCTGGGTTCCGAAGGGGTCAGGAATACAAAATCTGATGTTAGGTTAGAGTTCAGCGACCTGAAAACCTACTTCTAGATCTCTTTCATTCTTGAGTAACTTTTTGGGCCTGTTTTAGCCCTCCTTGGTAGAGGGTTACGCCATATAAATAAGGTAGTCCCCCGAACTCTCTGTTACCTATCTGCTTGTTTGTTAATTTCCGGTAGAAATTCTTTCCGAGGAACTTCAACGATACAAGTCCTTTCTTAATTAAACCAGATTTTTCTTTCTCGATACAAACTTTTAGTACACAGTAATTCCACAGTCAGTTCTTTTCTCGTCGGTTATACTGTTAAGAGTCCTGAAGTCCACACAGCAACGTTGGGTCCCATCCTTCTTCTGGACTAAA
>NW_013668803.1:120224-121513 GCF_000517525.1 Limulus polyphemus
CATGTGATGATGACAAACGGACTATGCTCTTCTTATAGAGGTCAGTTAAATGTTCTGGAAATGTATGTCCTTTCTTTATAGTTGTATTTCTTGCTTTAACATTTAATAGCTCCTCCTGCTGGGACACACCCAATAGTGCCCCTTCCTTAAGTGTCTGCTCACATTTAGAGAAATTAGCCACTGTTATGGGTACTACTTGATGGCCTGCCACAAGTTACCTTCCAATCTTCACGTCCGATGGCCTGGATGGGTCTTCCACTGCTTCCAGATGCATCGGGCTTTCTTAGGGATGTTCTTTTATTCTACCCCAACTTATCTTCTCTGACATAGGAGGTATTGTATTTGACTTAAGTGCAAATCAACAGAAGCAACAACATTTACTGGAATTTGGCCTTTGTTGTTCCCAAACGTCATTTTATCAAAGTTAGCTACACACTTCCTCGGTAGTAAGTAGTCCAACCCTAATATGCATTGGTCTTCAATGTCAGCCAAATATACTTTGTGTCTGTCTTTTATGCCCATGAGCTCAATAGTTACCCACACTGGTTCCCATAACCTTGCAGAATGTCCTGTCACACCATAGAGCTTCTGTATGACTTTGGTACTCCTTTGTGATCCAGCACTTTGATACTCACAAGGGTTTGCTGAGATGCAGAATCTATGACAAATTTGCTCTTTTGGCCGTCCAACTTTCCTGTCACGTAGACACTGTGTGTGTGTGGGCCATTTTACACTTAGCTGTTGGGACTTTCACAATGGGGTTGGTGGGTGTCCCTCAACACCAACCACTACTGGTCTCCTTGAGGCTGACTTATTGGTAATATTCTTCTTACACTGGCTCCTCATGTGTCCTTGCTCTCCACAGTTCCAACAACCTTTCTGGGTAGCAGCCTTTCCTGCTGTGGCATCTTCCCAGTGTTGAGTTGCCAGAATTAAGCTCTTTTGTGCCCAGGTTTGTTACAATAACAGCAAAGTCCCTCAAACTTCTTTGAAAGCTACCCTTTTCTGGCCTTGAATCCTTATGACTGTACCAACCTTGGTACCCCTGTGCTGGACTTAACATAGGATTCAAATTCCAGAGCTCCGGCCATTGCATCCTGCATAGTAGAGGGGTGTGCTTTCTTTACTTGTATCTTCAGTTGTGGATTGTCCAAGGCATCTACAAACTGCTCCCTCAGTAACACCTTGAGGAGATCGGGTGGTGCAGTTGGGTAGGCCTTGTGTGCCATACTTTTCAAATCCTGTGCTAGCTCTTGTAGGCTCTCCCCTTTAGCATGGACTCTCACCCT
>NW_013668803.1:122240-129863 GCF_000517525.1 Limulus polyphemus
TGTAATCTCTCTACTTGTTTCTTTTCTCGTTCTTCTTGTTTATTTTGCTGTTCTTGTATTGCTGCCCTCAAACATGCTAAGTCGTAGTTTGATTTGCCATTCCCCGTTTCCATCTTCTTTTTTTTAATCCCACTCTCTGACACCAATTTTTTATGTATCTACTTGTTTGTTAATTTCTGGTAGAAATTCTTTCCGAGGACCTTCAGTGATACAAGTCCTTTCTTGATTAAACCAGTTTATTCTTTCTCGATACAAACTTTTAGTACATATTGAATCCACAGTCAGCTCGTTTCTCGTTACATTAAACTTAACAACTTTTATAACACACACTAGCCCAAACTTACCATGACTACTGTTCGCTTTATCATACATTCATTTCCCCAGGCTTTCCCTACCAGGCTTATACTCTGAAAATTCGAGAAACTCAGTCACGCATGCTTCCAGAGTCACGTGACTTCCGCTGTGGTAACATCTCCAATCCTTCCTGCCAAGTTTGGTCCTGTTAACTCCACACGTGTGGGATGAATTCGCGGAAAAACAAACAAATAAATTCACACACACAACGTGGATTTATACAGGATAATGAATACACTATTAGTGATAGCTTTTAATTTGCTAATGAATGAAAATTCTTTTGTACGAAAAGTATGTGTACTATGCAGGTTTGATGAAGAATCTCTGTACACTAACATTCCTTTCAAATAAACTTTACAATGAACAGTATTAGATAGAACATGTTGTAAAATTTCAAAAGTATATTTTCCAAAAACTATTAGGGTTTGACAATAAGGAATCTCACTTTATACAATATATGACCAAATTGATAGAATTGGATTGGGATCATGGTTAGCACCATCAGCTGACATTGAGCTTCAAGCTTATAAAGAGTGTAAGGTATGTTGATGTACTTTTTGTCATCTTTAGTGACTCTCAACATGTAAGCCAACTTTTACAAGCTCAAAATATTATTTGACAGAATTCTGTGTGAGTGTGTCTGCTTGCATTTGGTGAACCACAAGTACCATTAGGGCCCCTCGGAAGTGACATAGATGGGTCACTGTATGAGTTCCTATATAATCCCAGGGACCTCTATGTTTTTTCGTGTGTTATGCCCTTTTATGAATGGCGAAACGATGGACCGATTGTCACCAAACCTGGTACATGGAAACCTGGCATGCATCCTTAACCTCCACGCGAGGAGTAACATATGTGGGGCTCAGGAAATCTTGATTGGCTTTCATGTGCATTAGTGACTTGGCAACAATAAGGAATACGAAAATGTTTAACATTTATCCTGGTGCTGTTATCATAAAACCTGGTCTGACATGACCTAGTGGTTAAAGCGCTCGACTTGCAATCTGAGGGTCGTGGGTTCGAATCCTCGTCACGAACATGATCATCCTTTCAGGCGTGGGTGCATTATAATGTGACGGTCAATCTGACTATTCGTTGGTAAAAGAGTAGCCTAAGATTTAACGGTGGGTGTAGTTGACTAACTGCTTTCCATCTAGTCTATCACTGCTCAATTAGGGATGGCTATCGCAGATAGCCCTCGTCTAGATTTGCTCGAATTTCCAAACAAACCAACCAAAATCATAAAACCAACAAATACGATAATTAATAACATTATGTAGTTCTCAATTTGACCTTTAAGGACGTTCTTTACAATTAATCCCCCCCCCCCAGTGGCAGCGATATGTCTACAGACTTACAACGCTATAAACCGGGTTTCGATACTCGTGGTGGGCACAGCACAGATAGTTCTTCGTGGTGCTTTATGGTTAAACTACAAACAAACAAGTACAATTGAGAATATGTAATAAAAGAAGCTTTTTTATTTACTGTTTTTAGTTTCTCTTCAGATACTGTATGCCATACATTTATATTACATTTGTTATTGTATATATTTTATGGCAGGTTTCTCAATAGCTCCATCCCTTTAAATTAGGTTAATTAGAGCAATACAGAAAATGGTTGATTACTGTACTATTTGATGTGCTTATTAAATTTGGAATATGTGTTACATTGGTTGTTGGAGTGCTCACTCTAAGCCTAACTAATACTGAGGATATAAAGAAAACGACCTTTTCAAATTTTCTTTTGAAATAACAGAATCAGAAGTTAGGCTTACTTGATCATTGTTACTGACCAACCAGGAAGAACTTTAGAAGGATAAGATAGGAGAAAGCTTACGTTCCAACCGGGCTCATCCAAGGATCAAATGATGGAGCCAGAGATGGCATACTGTCAGTCCAAAAGGACCTGGCATTTGGATACCTTACATAGACCCTTATAGGCCTGTTCCGACATCCAAACCCTGATCTGCTATTTCAATACACACTACTAAATTATGACTGTGGAAGGCGACACAAAAATAAAATAGAAATTAGTTGCCAAATGATTTTGTATGCTTTATGACACCGCAAATATGAAAAGCCAGCTTCTACCACGCTAAGAAATTTGAAAACCAAAATCTTTCATAATGTGATATTAGCAATGCCATAGTCCCGTGAATTATGTAGGGAAAGTGTCCTCATATAGTCAAGATTTGGTACAACAAAATGGGTTCGGATGATATAATATTTGGGTTCCTGTATTTGTTGATCTCATTTATTATTCACTTAAGTGGCTCACTTTTCAACATGATATTTGATGATGATTGTTGTGAGAACCTACTACTCAATTTATACGTTTTTCGTTCTCTCTTTTTTTTTTTTAGTGTGCATGTCTTGATCAACAAGAAGCTTGCGACACTGGGTTTTGTCATGTGGTAAAAAAAGTAGTATTTGGCATTTTTATCCAAGTGTAAGGCACTAACTTTATGCTTCGCAAGGCAAACTTTCTAGTCAGAGACCCTAAGGTTCATGCATGAACTTCCCTAACTTAGAACTTATGAACAAAAAGAAGACAACTCATCAGCAGTACCCGTCACTTACACGACAACTGTTAACAAAATGGCGGAATTGACTATCTCGGTTATAACCCCAATACAGATGACATTGTTGAGCTTTTTCAACAGCACTCCGCGGCTCAAACCTTAGTACTTCAGATCCAGAGCCAAATGCGAGAATCACTAGGTTACGTACAGGTGAAGTTGGTAAAAATAGATTTTAACTCAAGTTCAGAAAATGAAGACGTGATTTGTTTTTCCTTTGTATATCGTTTTGTTTAGTTTAATTCATTATATTTGATAAGTAAATATTTATTTAAAAAGCCTAATTATGTAGTGCCCATTGTTCCTTTTCTTTCACACCTTATTCATCGTCATCTTCTTCATTTTTTATCTTCCACTAAAATTTCACATCAACAACATGTGCTACTCCATAGTTCTAGTTTATAAATAAATATGCTAAAGCAACGTTCGATCGAAGCGTTTTGTTTAAGCTTAACACAAAGTTACTGATAAGGATTAACACAGCCAAAATACGTTCCAAACCAGATACAGACTAGTATAAAAAATAATTAAGTCCTATGATTTTTTTCTAATGGCATTTTAACTTGGTGGTTCAAGATAAGATGCATTTTCAAATAGCGAATCACCAACCTTTCTTTCATCCTTAATGTCTTGGTATCAGAAGCACGGCAAACGATTTTTGAGCTATCTGTAATTTGTTTTATGTTGAATTTGTTGTTTGAAAGTCTGAAGATAATAAACTTAATAAGTCGAATCTAAAAATAAAGTTAAAAATTACTTACATTATTTTAATAACTGTGCCATCAGCTCTCTAGTGTTGATTTGTATTTAAGTGATTTATAAACTTCAATTTTGCAGAAGAATAAGTAGTGTGCCTAACGAAATAACATTACTTGCATCGAATAATGTGACTATGCAATAAGACATCATTATTATATTTTATGAGACTAAGTAATATGAGATCTAATAGATCTAGATGTGCCAAGACTAATGAACAGTTTATCGACTTTTGGTTAGAATTCTGTCTGTAATCTAAACTGAGGCTTAGAAAGAAAGTTAACAGATAAAAGAGATTTAAAATAATGTCGTGACTTACTTTATCGAATAAAAAAATGATTGCAATGCCAGTTGAATCAGTTATTTTCATTTATCATATTATTGTGCTATGTTTTAGTAAGTTAATGAAGTTATAAGTTATGTACGACAAAGAAATTTATAGTTTGTATGTTGTTGAGCGCAAAGCTACACAATGGATTGGCTGTGCTGTGTCCACCACGGATATCAAAACCCGATTTTTAGCGTTATAACTCCTCATACATACCGCTAAGGTATTGGGGCAAAGATATAAATAATAAAATATATTCGCAAAGTGGTTCAAATTAATTTTGATAGATTAGTCACATAATGCCTCAACTTAGCGTTAGTAAGTACATTTTCAATTCATGGTTCATGTATCTGAATTTCTTAATTAAGCGAGTATTAAATCCAACAAGCAGTATTTACCGTCGAGTGTTAATCTTGTTTATGAATCAAACAATCACCTGCAAAGTTTTTGTTTTTCTTGTTTTTGAAATCAAGCAAGAATTTCAAAATGTAGTTATAAAATAACTTCGTTTAAACACATTTCTCTGAACAAAAGATGTTATTTTGAAAGGTTTGTTTGTAATTAAGCACAAAGCTACACAATGAGCTATCTGTGCTTCTGCCCACTACGGGTATCGAAACCCGAATTCTGGTGTTGTAAGTCCGCAGATACACCGCTGTACCACTGGGGGCGATTTTAAAAGGAACTGGAAAGACGCACTTCTCCGAGCTTAACTGACACAGTGGAGTCGGATTGAATAAATTCGTTAAATATGAACAAAATTATAAGTATTCTTGATTGTTGAGTAGAATATGTTTATAGGAATGGTGGGTCATTTCCCTATCTTGTGCAGTGTATTAAAATATTAGTTGTTGCTTTAACCTACACTCTCAACAGCAAGATTAGGTTAAGCAAACCTGGAAGAGACTAAAAATATATTATACTAAGGCTCTCAACTTTCACAAAAGTAAGTAAACATCTTAAGCTTAAGATATAAAAAAAACAAATCCTCATGTTATCTTGTATCACATTTATATTAAATTGAAATTCTGTGTTATAGTCAGCAGACATCTTTATTGATGTCACTGCAACCTGGATTAGTAAATATAATCTAAATATAAAAAACATGTGTATGTTGAATTCTCTAAATGGAATAAAGAGGTGTTAGTTTTTTGTGTATATACTATCTATCTATATATACATGCGAACAGAAGCACATATTCACCAGGCAGTTTTATTTTGTTATAACTATAATGCAGATATAAATCAGAAGCTCACAATTAAAGATCTAACAGGTGATGTCATTTGTTATTATTGAAGTTTGTAATCATATTTTGTAAAAATAATATTTTTACTTTTATTCCAATTCTAAAACTGTCTTTTTGTTATATTTTTTAATAGATACGAAAACTTACGGTGACCACTTGGGTGCTATCGGGAATAATTAGTATCCCTAGTATTTTCATTTTCCGCCAGATGGAGCATAACGGACAGATAACCTGCCGCAATATTTTGTACGACTGGCCTCTTGCCTACTTGCGTTTATGCTTGACTGCTGTTGTGATACTGGTGTATGTTGGGCCATTACTTTTAGTTACCGTCTGTAACATTCGAGTATTCTTAAAGATCGGTAGAACGGTTCATCTGAGTAGCAGCGATGGGTACGAAGAAGAAAGTCAAAGAAACTGTTTCGAAACTCGTGCAGGACAATTACGTAGTTCTTCCATGCAAGAAGCACAGTTTAAAACTTTAAAACTAACCTTCGCTATCATAGGGATTTTCCTTGTGTGTGAAGCACCATTCTGTGTGCTGGAATTGTGGCGCGTGTATGGGGATTATAATTCCATAGAAGGCCCTCAATACTCTGTTTTACCAATATTAGCTGTCTCAAATTCTTCTATCAATCCCTACGTCTTTATGTTTCTTCATGCCAAAATGTCTTTCCCAAGACAGGTTAGGCGGCGCTCGGCAGTAACTATGGCACAGTGGACTGAGCGTCGAAGGGAAGAGAATCATCGTAACGAATCTATTCAAGTCACACCCACTGAACTATAAGTATGGATCCCAGATTCACAGCAAAGAGGGTGACGTTACAAAACTTCGTTAACCAAAAGACTCCAGGCAGAGTCAGTAAATTGAAGACTCAATACTGATACTGCTGACTCTGCCAAAAACCTTCTTAACACCCAGTCTGCGGACCAGGGAGATATTTTTGATGGGTTGACTCCCAAACAAAGCTTTCCAGTACTCTCCTTTTTTAATTCTGACTTAAGATTCGAATCCCTTGCGATGTCTGTAATCAAAACTGCCAACAAGCGTGGCCGGGTTCGCACTTTTCCAGGATGCCGCACATGTTGCACAATACAAGATCTGGTTCCTCAGCTCTATACAGCCATTTTCTCTGCGGTTTACACGAGTTCTGTCGACAGAGATGTTTGAGGAAAGCTCAACGACGGTAGCAAAAGGATAACGGTCTTGCCAACCCCTAAACGCAGCCTCTGTGTAGCCCAACACTACTGAGAGTATTTTTTTGGGGATTCTAAGTTGAATACCGTGACACCCACCTGCAGCACCCAAACTTCCAAATTCGTTTTCATCGACTCGTAGGCTAGATGTTAAAACCATAATAAAATTAGCCTACTTAATTATTTAGTACTGTAGCTTGTTTTACATCATATGAGGCTTTAATTAATATTTTCAATATTTTTATTCATACTCTGAACTTTCGTTTTAATAAAGCATGTATTACATTTGTGAAGTTGAACTAAAACTGATTTTGTAATCCATCCATGTTTGTTATACTTCCGCAGACAATTCATGCTATTTATATTGTTGCGTCTGCGAAGTCACATGACTAGTGTCACGCCACGTTTCTAGAACTATCCTGTACCTTGGCGAATGCTCTAGCATTTACTAGATATAAGGTAGTCTGGTATATAAAAGAGGGTGACAACGTGACGGAAGAATAATGTAATGTGTGTGTAGGTAATGAGTAATTGAACTGCAGTCAGAGAGAGACGTATTGTTGAAGTTAACGTTCGTTGTTGTAGCGTTTGTTTTAGCGTGATTATTGAAATTAAGTGTATCGTAAAGTTATATTCGGAAAGAATAAACCAGTTTTATTAAGTAAGGACTTGTGTCGCTAAAGTTACGTCGGAACGAAGTTACGGAAAATCAATTAACAAACGGAGACATAACAAATTGGTGTCAGAGAGTGGGACAAAAAAAATGGAAACGAGAAGCGGCAAATCAAACTACAGCATAGCAGACTTGATGGCTGCAATACAAGAACAGCAAACGAAACAAGAAGAACGAGAAGAGAAATTACAACAGTTGTTAGAGGAAAAAGAAATAAAACAAGAAGAGAGACAACAGCAGTTGCAAGAAAACCTGCAACAATGGCAGCTCGAATAACAAAAGAAACAAGAAAAGAAACAAGAAGAACGAGAAATTAAACAAGAAGAGAGATTCAAGCAGTTGTTAGAGGAAAAAGAAAAGAAACAAGAAGAACGAGAAAAGAAACAAGAAGAAAGATTCAAGCAGTTGTTAGAGGAAAAAAATAAACAAGAAGAGAGATTACAGCAGTTGTTAGAGGAAAAAAATAAACAAGAAGAGAGATTACAGC
>NW_013668803.1:130761-137996 GCF_000517525.1 Limulus polyphemus
CCTTGGCGAACGCTCTAGCATTTACTAGATATAGGGTAGTCTGGTATATAAAAGAGGGTGACAACGTGACGGGAGAATAATGTAATGTGTGTGTAGGTAATGAGTAATTGAACTGCAGTCAGAGAGAGACGTATTGTTGAAGTTAACGTTCGTTGTTATAGCGTTTGTTTTAGCGTGATTGTTGAAATTAAGTGTATCGTAAAGTTATATTCGGAAAGAATAAACCAGTTTTATTAAGTAAGGACTTGTGTCGCTAAAGTTTCGTCGAAACGAAGTTACGGAAAATCAATTAACAAACGGAGACGTAATAATATTTATTTTTTGTTTCGTTTTGGTTTTATAGCAACATAATTAAGATATAATCGTTAAAAGTGAAAAAAATATCATTGAATTAATAGACTGAGCAGTTTTTTGCTAACTGGTTCTAAGATTTTGTAATCCATGCATGTTTGTTATACTTCCTCAGAAAATCCATGCCATATCTATCTGTGTTTTTAATGCAACATAATTAAGATAAATATCATTAAAAATAAAAATAAATATCACTAAATGAATAGACTGAGTAGTTGTTTGCTCAATGATTGCTAAATTGTATACGGAAGATGTTCCTGTTGTCCAGTCTTATATTATAACCAACAAATGAGGATACTGACCACTACACATTGCTTCCTATTATGTCTTCGTTAACTACAGTGCATGCTCCTTACGCTCCATCAGACCAGTTCAGTAGAAAGGAGGTTTTGTGTTACGAATCTAATTGTGTACAGTTATTTCAGAATGTCAGATGTTTAGAAGTGTTGACCTTATAGATAGTCCTTATGATAATATTAAACAAACATGGAATCACAAAGTGCTGAGGACTTGTTTACAGTAAAATATAACATATGAAATGGCGTGAAAAATATAACATATGATGTTGCTAGCAAATTACGAATATTAAACTGTCATTTGCTTCTTTGTTTGTAGTTAAGCATAAAACTACACAATGGGTTATCTAGGTTGTGTCCACCATGGATATCGAAACCCGATTTTTGGCGTTATAAGCCTTCAGACATGCCGCTGAGCCAGTGGAGGAGGGGGGGTCTATCATTTGTCAGTCGCAATTTAATTATATGAGAAACAAACTTTCTTTACACACTGAACACCCCTCATTATTATTTCATCAATAGCAGAATTATAGCAAACTAATCTGCTTCAGTTTTAATTTCATTGCCTGCTGATGATGGAATATTTATGTTATCTATGTATTTTGTGTTTAGAGTATGATACATGATTCAGTTTCCAAAAGTTGGTTTTTGCCAGTGATAAGTTCCTGTTCATCTGAACTACTACGATGTGGTGTCTTCTTGATGTAATCTACACTTTGAAATCCAACATATGAAGTCCCACTTATTGTTGACCACAACTAAAGACAATAGCTGACTTGCTGGGACGCTGTAAATTTGTTCCTTTTTTTTTGTTTTTTTTGTCTTTCACACGAAATCTAGAAAAGAAATGAAAACATGACAACATAGAAGCCCTCACTAATATTTTTAGTGTTGGTTATAACTCATGCAGTTTGGACTCAAACAACTACCTCATTGAATTATCGTATTATTCCACATTATGAAGTCTTGACACTAATCCTGCTAGCTCGTGGTACAAGATTTATACACGGTAATACACGAGTTAACTCCCATTGGAACGATGACACTATTATGCAGTAAATTATCTAAGAAATAAGTTCTATTTCAGTAATAGAGATAAACCAAATGAGCAATATTTGAATAAAAAAATATTATCACATTAAAAACTACAAATACATATACTAGTGTGTTATACATAGAAGTACATAATAGTTCAAGTTACCTCATCAGCAGACCATGAAATATGTTTTAACACAAAGAATAAGTTCTACTTTTTGAAAGCCTACATTTTGGGCAGAATCTCGTCATCAGGTATCACAGCAGTAGAACATTGTACGGCAGGTAAATTTAAAAATATGATCGTGAGAGCAAGAAACGTGAAACATGACTCGCATAGGTATTAAACAAGAGGATAAAGTACTACCTTATTTACAAATTTCAAAGGAAAGATGTTCCTCTGTTGAATAACTCTGAAGACACCTTCGTATAAAGAAAATAAAAATTATATGAACGACAAATTATTCAATATATTATTATTATATTATTATTATTATTATATATATTATTAATATATATTTATTCAACGTATCGATATATTTATATATATATAGTATAAGAAAAGTTTTAAAGGCTCAAAATAAAACAAAAACAAGCACACGCATTCATTATTTGAGAGTTTCCGCAGAATCTTCACTAATTTCAAGATTTCAAGGCAAGATCAAGATAATACAAACTTCCATTATATTTGCAAGGACTCTGTAAAAATCCTTGAAGAACAAAGATGTCGTTAGTGAAAACTGACGACAAGACACACAGAAAAAATATAAACATAAGTATCTGACAGTAATTCCTATTTAATTCTACTTATCGAAAAATTCAAGATTCGATTCATAATATGTTGCGGAAAACGCTCTGCACTTTTAGCTGTGGGGGAGCCATATCCACTATTCGGCTAAATGTATCCCCTGCTCACCCTTTGCCTCCCATTGGCTCAGTGGTGCGTCTGCAAGCTTATGACTAAAAATCGGGTTTTGAAACCATTTGTGAGAGAGCACAGATACACCATTGTGTTGTTTGTTCTCAACAGCAATTAAATCTCGCCTTCTAGTCAGCATTTCTAAACTAAAGACGGATATGCCTGATCTTTGGTGTCCCTGACCTGTTTGTTTAACTCAAGTTCTATAAAAGGTGCATTCATTTTGAAAATACCAATATTGAAACTAACTAGTAGTCTTGGGAATTAGAACGAGTCCTATATTAAGTAATCGTAATTTATATGCCACACAAAATAACAAATACACAACACGATGACTGCTGTTTTTTTTCTCTACTTTCATGTTATATTTATTCAAAGTGCAAGTCTATAAGCTTGCAAAAAAAAAGATAATTTCGTTACATTTAGGCGTTTCATCCAACCATCACAGATATACACATTCTTAACCAGTGTGTTTCATTTCTGAACATAAACATTTTTGAAAAAGCACAGCTCAAAAATCAAAGTATGATACCAACTCATACAGAATAACATTTAACACTGTGATATGCAGGCATATCATATGTTTTCTAGCTGTTTTTAGTTATATGCAGTTTCAGAATTTTATTAAACTTGTCCAGCTGCAGTAAAGATGTTTAAAGTCAAGGAGAAGCCTTCTCCTGAACATAGTATTTTTGCCTTGACCACAGGACTTTATTATAGACTTTTCTGTTTTTGGTAACATGTATATTGCCCTTACTTGAATCCTTGAGTTAAACCAGTTTACAGTAATTCTTTTAACTGAAACAATTGCATTTGTCGAAGTACAAATATGCATAATAAATTGGTTGAATCTGCTGCTGGAGAAAAATGGTTGTATGAGAGAGATGTCAAGTCTAGGATGAGTCTTCTGGATATAGGATTTCTGACAATGCGGCAAAGCTCCAGGACTCGTTAAGACTATCAAAGACCAGCCAGGATTAACTGGAAGCATCTCTGATTGATGAACTAAGCCAGTCAGAGCTGTTTTCTTGGCAAGTGAAATCATGGACATGGGTGAATACAGTGAGCCATGAGGCAATAGTGAGCCTCTCTGAGATGGGAGGTAATTCTACCAGGATGAGCATGGGTTATGATAAAATCTTGAGTTGAGCAGAGCTACTAAGAGTAATCCATCACTCTGCCATCCGGAACCAGACACTGAACTGACTACTCATCCAAATGTTTGAGTTCCTTAGTATGTTTACTTCCTCTGCATCATTGACATTAGTAGCATCACAACCAGGCATTGTCCAAGAAACAGCAAGAAAAAGGCTTATGCTAGTACCACAGCTCCCTATGAAAGAAACTAAGTAGATTTTGTCCTCAATGTTCAAAAAGTGGCAAAAAACTGGACAATATTTTAAAGTGTTTCAGGCAGATAACTGATTGGAATAACTGGACTCAAGAATAGGCAGTCCAATGCCTAATCCTGAACCTGGACAGCCTAGCCCTGCACTCCATCAAGCATTAGACAAGACACAACAAGAAGGCTGGAACACTGGCTAAATTGTGTCATTGGTTTGACCCACTGGAGAAGCATGCAAGCCAATGAGTGGAATTCAAAGCTTGAAAGAGCAGTGCTCCCGAGGATCTGTCCACTCACACTGCATGTTTGGTAAAGCCAATACTATGATGGTTTCAAGAGATTCAAAAGAATCCTTGTGGATAATTTCATCAAGGGACTTTCTGATAAATCCACGAATCAACATTTTGGCGTGAGATATATCTTAACCTGAACCAAGGTAGATATGAAGTGGTGATTTAAGCAAGTTTTAGAGAGGAAAAAGCCTGCAGAGGTAGCTGCAATGCATATACTCCAGAAAGACGATTCTACCCAGGCACCTCCATCATGTCGAGCAAAAGCCATACCAAAGATTAATTAGCAAACCACAAATCATAATTATGTGATGCAACCATACTTGTTTCCAGACCTGTTAAAGGTTTGTATGACACAGCCTACTGATATCATGCAGGACTGGAACTTTGCTTGTGGTCTGATAGGGCACTGACAAATGAAATGCCTGTACTTTGCTGTGTAGTAGATGGAAGAGAACCACCAATATCCATACCTTACTGAGTATCAGCAACAAATAGTAAATGTTTAGTGGTCAGTCTAGCTTTCTGAGGGGAGCTTCGTATGTAACTTGCAAGGGTACAAGAGCAAGTTATATAGTTTCTGGTTGACACGAGAGCAGCCAGAACACTGGAAGATCTGGTAATGTATCAAGTCTTCCAAGTGAAACCAACACTCCAGTCAGTAGACACCTACTTCATTCTGCTGAATAGCAATAGACTATATATAAATAGAGAGGTATATCTCTGGCTGAGAATAGGAAATGCCATTCACAAAGTAAAAGTTGTCATCTCCAAACTTGGATTACATTGGCATCCTTGGGAAGATGTGCTGCAGAAGTTAACCTTCTATTTGCCTGTACAATGGGTGAACTTATGTTACATTGGAGGAGATATCTGAAGTCAACCAGTTTGAGCCCAGGAATAGTGGACTGCATTAGTGTATGTAGCAGGAGGAATGACAGTACCTTTGTATGCACAAGTGGTGTTTCATGGTTTACCATGGACAAAGTATGGTGTGTCGGTGCTATATAACACAGTTACAGAATTTCACACATGAAATGAACTATTTCCTGTCCATGAAACAGCAGAATTATCTCAGACAGTTGTTTGTCTGAGGAAAAATTAGATCTTTATTTCATTTTTTAATTTTGAACAATCAGCTGTCCAGTTGCGTGCTGGAATAGTTATAGGTTTAGTGGGCAAATTGAAAGTAACTGAACCTAGTGATAGCAAACACATGATTATCAACATATCTGAGGATTGTGCAAACAATCTTGATCCAATACAATAAAAGCAACTGAGTGACTTGTTGGTTGATTATGCCAATGTATTTTTAGGACCAAATAACTGATTGGGTCAAACAATAGTAACTCAGCACAACGTATGTCTGAATAAGGTACAGCTAAAGATGAAATCTATAGACTTTGTTATGATAGCAACAGCAAGAAAATAGCATCAACCTGGAACCAAGTTTCCCTACTTTCACATCATATTACTAATGGGTTATAGTGAACTTCTCCAAGACAGCCATACCTCTCTTTACTCTCACTAAAATTGAAATACACTTTGGATGGTGCAGGGAATATGGCCAAGAATTCTGATTTCTAGGCCTCACTCAAGTAGATAATCCAATTCTGACATATTCATGACAAAACAGCGAGTTCATATTGAACACTGATGACAAAAACAACGAACCAGGTTATTGTTATCACAATTACATGACAGAGTAGAATCTGTAATTCTCTAAGTTAAGTGTAAGCTCACAACTCCTGAAAGCAGAAACTGTATAACAGAGAAGAAACTACTTACAGTTCTGGTCTTCATAAAACACTAACAATACAACTTGTGTGTTAGGAAGTCCACCATCTTGGTGGATTATACATTGCTAAAATAGTCAATGGACTCTAAAATTTCAGAAAGGGTGATACATGCTGGTTAACAATTTTGCAAAAATATAACTTTGTTACAGTGAACTACCCGGGCTCACAATATAGACATGTGGGTGAATTATTCTACCTCATAGTGAAATTTTATCAAATTGAGAATGTCCTCATCATCGACACCATGTGTAAGTTGAATCTACTTCTGCCATATTAACTTCAACCCAATTAGTAGGAGGTTCCACTAGTAGATGGATGCCACATGAATACTTCAAGATCTCTAGAAAGAGCAACTGAAGGTTCGAGATCTAGCATGGATGCTCCTTGCAGGACAGTATGATAAATCCCATCTGGTACAAATGGAGGTATTTTTCACAGATATACGTAACCTGTGTCAATTGTATGGTTAGCAATGTGTGCAGAAAGGTGTCCTGTACCATTGCTATAACTCTTTCAATACGGGGTAACCATTTTGTGCTTGTTATAGTGTTCATGCTATAACTGTTTAATTAGTAAGTGATTTAACGAATTTGTTATTATATATTTATTTTAGTATCAAATTTTATTTGGATTAAATTTATATTTAGAAACATACATGGCTGATGCTGTTAAATATGTGTTGCGAAACTCTCGCCTATTCTCCAAAGTTGTAGAAAATTTTCGAGAGTAAGGATCAACAATATAGGTGTATACGTAAACGCTTAAATTTGTATTATTACGTAAAACTGAAATTTCTAGAACGCCTCCACATAGCTAAAAATATAACCAACGCAATGCACCGAAAGGGAGAGTATCTATTATTAGTTCGCTATAGGCAGTGCGATATAAACTTCGGAAGCTAAAACTGTGATTGTTATAACGCTTATCAATCAGAAAACTTCAGATATTTGACCAAGAATATTTATAAAAATTTCGAACATTGCAAACCATTTAACGTCAGTGAATTCACGTCGGACATTAATACTTTTACATAAACATTACCTAACGTCATCGGTGGAAACTCAATCTCTAATGGGCGTATGAACAGTGAAGAATACAGGGCTAGCTAGCTCCCTGTTACGTGAATTGTGCCCACATCAACTCGAAACTAACTCGCTCAGAGTGAACCCTCGATATGATATTGTTACGTCTCCGTTTGTT
>NW_013668803.1:138820-141776 GCF_000517525.1 Limulus polyphemus
ATTTTGTAAAATACAGTCACATTTCAATAATTATTCATTATATATGTATATAGATTATTGCTATTTTGAAATAAGTTATTAAAACTTATTTTTATTAAAACATAGAACAGTAACTAAAGAAGTAAAGCAAACAATTATCTCTTCTAGTTACGACCTTTGTACTCGGTTTTTTGCTTGACGTAGGCTGCTAAGCCTTTATAAATTTTGCACGTGGAGGATATGAAACAGAATATTTTTTTTTAGATTTTATATATACATTTGAATACTAAAAATCATAAATTACTACATCAATAACATAGATTTCCACTAAAATTTATCAAGCTTAGTAACTAAGATGTATTTTACTCTAGAAAAATATGAAATTTCCAGTAGACTAAAGACACAACCTACCTCATTAAAATCTTGGTTCAAAAGAAAAAAATGGCGCTATCTACGCTAGAAAAGCTGGGAAAATCAATAGGGGGACATTCTGAGCTTCCGATTGGTTATTCATGTCATATATAGAAGTAAGTGAATATAAGAGAGCGTTTCAAAAATAGAAAAAGGTGGACAGGATGCCACTATGTTTGATTTATTACGTGAGCAATATCTTAGCAAATAAAAAAGATAAGATCTTCTTATTTTATACTCTAGCATGTCAATGTCTTTAAGTTGAGTTTCTAATTCGTACGAAACTGTAGACTTAGTATTTTGACTTCACAAACATCTAATTTGAACCAGTGCTGCATTCGATATACCATGTGACACACAAAAATCGATGTTTATATGTGTTTTATTAAATAATTGCTTTTAAATTAAGAAATTGAGTAATGTATAGTTCTTGAATTTGAAACCAAACTTATTGATATAAATTCATGAAATAGTAGTTTAATAAAATTTTGAATGTGATTCAACAAAAGAATGAAATGGCCTTTCACCTGTGACCCATCTCGAAAGGGATAAACCATTGAGTCATGGTTCTCTGACTGTACTGCAGTTAGTAGTCACCAGTTCTTAAAGGCAAGATATTGACCAGATTTTGGAAGACACCTAGGTGTTACCTGCACTTGTGCTAACATTGATAGTTCTTTTGAGTGCATTCAAATCCACATATTTGACACTGGTATAAATACTGTATGGGGTGTGTCACTCAGAGGAAGAACTTTTCAAGATAGTGTAACCTCCAACAGAGAATTGTTGGGTTTCTTCTGAAGAGAAAAAATTTGTAAATTGCTAGTCACTCCCATAGACTGAGAGAGGTTATGGATACATACTCATTTCTATCAACTATTCATGGCTTATTTATGGTAAATACCTTGGCACAGTACATAGATGATGTGTTGTGGAGCATTGGATAGCATGGTTTTCAGCACTGAAAAAGATCAAAATGTATCAGTGAACTAATTTCAACAGCCAATTGTTCACTGAGTTATAAAATTTGTGAAGTGTGGTGAAAGCGAAAATTCTTCCTATGTCAAATGGTCTAGAAGAACAGGTAATACAAACTACCAGTGTGTTCTTACCAAGTTTGTTAATTCCAGCCAAACCAACTGAGTTAACCTTTACTTTACATTATTATGGCATACAGAGTAAATGAACAAAGGTCTACAAGGTATTTGCCGAACATGCTCATGTTTGGGCAGGAAATATTTCTCCCTATTAATGTAATGTATGGCCCTCCCCTTCAAGTAGATGTCTCACAATGTTAAAAGAAATATATAAAGTGGTTAAGACCAACATTAGTCAATGCACATGCATTTGCTCATCAACAACTCAGAAATGTCACTTGATGGCTAGGAAGTGTTATGACAAGATGAAAAATGGATTGATATACCAGTGTGGATATTAGGTCTGATTATGGTACATACCAGCAGCATGGAAGCAGCTTATATATGATTGGACCAACCCATACCTCATATTTTGCCAACTTGGTCCATTGACATACAAGTTACATTGAACCTAAGGCAAAATATATAGAGTAAGTTGATAAGTTGAATTCATACATCGCGGATGAACCTCTCATACATTAGCCTGATCAAGAGTTGGATGTTGAAACGAATGAGTTGGAGGAAGACAAGGATGTCATTTCAAATTATACTATTCATCTAACCAGGGAAAAAAAGAGCTGAAAGTACTTATCTGACAAATCACATCGAAAGTGATGGAATAAGAGTCAAAAGGCAGCTCCAGCAATCAAATGAGTCACTCATGTCGACCTCTTGGTTGATATAAGTAGGACTAGACCTAGGTATAGGATAACAGGAGTAGTATATGTAATACTTAACAATTCAGCAGTTTGCCTCGCTGAAGATGATAGATAGAAGTTTGAAATCTCAGTTCAAAAGGCATTGTAACGACTACTCTAAAAGTAATTAAATGGTTTTATAAGTTATAATTTATGAATGACATTGTATAATTACGCTCAATAATCATGTCTTAGAACAACCATTGATTGTAACATCACTGGTAGAAAGAATGTAAGATTAATGATTCTAGCTTTTCAAGTTATTAAGTGATGTTCCTATTATAATTTTTACACTACATTCTCTGCTTTTAACTTTTCTATTACACACTTAAGATGTTTTGTTGATTATAAGATAAATGGGACTAAAATGACTTGGCCACCCTTGCTTTCCAAAGTAATAGTTTTGCTAAAGGAGATATCCAACACATATGAAATTATAGCTCCTTAATTTAGTTCATAAACTAGGATGGTAATGTGATTGAAAAATCTGTGACAAAAAGGGCGTTGTGACCCTTGCTTTCCAAGCCACTGAGTGAAGTTTCTGATGTGAAGCTTCATTCAACATTTTGAAATAATCACTCCCTTGATCCAGCTGAATCACAAGATTTCTATGTTACTTTCTAGATTCTCACTAATATCTCTGAAAAGGATATCAATTCTACATTCAATGAAGTAATAATGGCTGGAGACGGCTTGAATGGGTAATGAAGAAAAAACTTTAATATAATGTTG
>NW_013668804.1:0-9664 GCF_000517525.1 Limulus polyphemus
CAAAATAGAATATGAATGTGGGAGTATTTATATTGGTCAAACTAAAAGGTTTGTTTCTTTTGAATTTCGCGCAAAGCTACACAAAGGCTATTTGCGCTAGCCGTCTCTAATTTAGTAGTGTAAGACTAGAGGGAAGGCAGCTAGTCATTACCACCCACCGCTAACTCTTGGGCTACTCTTTTACCAACGAATAGTGGGATTGACCGTCACATTATAATGCCCCCACGGCTGAAAGGGCGAGCATGTTTGGTGTGACGGCGATTCGAACCCGCGACCCGCAGATTGCAATTCGAGCTCCTTAACCACCTGGCCATGCCGGGCCCAAACTAAAAGAAATTTAAAATACAGATTACAGGATCATAAAGGTTGTGTAAGAAATAATAAAATAGAAAACTTGGCTATAGCAGAACATGTAAAACAACACAACACACAATTTTATGTGAAAAAAGTACAATTTTAGCTCAACCTCGTAACATTACAGCTTTAAATGTCAGAGAATCGCTAGAAGTAATAAAGTTTAAAAAACAAAATTACATATTAAACAGAGACGAAGGGCCATCAAGTCAGTTCATTGATATTTGTCAGGATGTATTATAAAGGTTGACCAAGGAATTATGTAAATAATAATGTAATGTAATATCACATGACGTGGGGAAAAGTATAAATTATTGTGTCTTGCAAATAACTCCTGAAGGCGACGGCTTCAATAAAGTTTTTAAAATTGTGTAAATATAAAACGTTGATTTTCATTGTTTATTAAATAACAATACTTCTCATTATCACATAGATATACGCCTCATAAAATAATTATAATGGTTGCAGGGTGTTCTGCCTGGGAGGTCCAGCAAATCTTCAAACATTGCTTAGTCAAACGTTATACTTACAAACAGTTAACGTGTTTAATAGCTTTGGTTTGAAGGCTGCCAGCGCCCCATATTCTGCTAGCTATTCAATATTACGTTCTATTGCCCCAAACGTGGGTTTCTCGATATTTGTCCAAATATGGCCGACTATCCCAAAATAAGAAACAAGCTTTTATTGTATGTGATTTGGTATCAGTTCAAAGTTTATTGCAGGTAGACCTGTAAGAAAAGAATTTTTAAGTGTTTCTTGTCAATATCCATTGTCTTCAGTTGCTTACCTGCTAAAACGTGACTTTTAAAAAATAATGTGTACAAAGATATAATCTAGTGTTGATAAGAAGTATTATCTATTGAAAAGATAATCGTTGGCTTTTTTCTAAATGCTCAAAAATAAAAAATAGAATTATTTGATAATTTAGATAGTATAATTTCCATGTTAGTCAAGTAAATATTTGTACTTTTAAAACATAAAACCTGAAAAATTTGTTTTTCAATTTCACTCGCCCTGTCTAAGAAATCTGTTATCAGTTAACAAAACATTACGTAGATGAAACAAATATATTGTGATAGGATTACACTTGAAAATGTACGTTTGATAATGATCGAGAAGAATACAATACGTTTTATAAATTGAAATATGTCCACGTTTCTCTAAACTAATGTGAATTTTGGCAGTTATAATGAAGCCACTTTCCGGACCTAACAAAAACCATTGGTTTAAGGAAGTCTGAGATAAGTGTTTTTATGGGGTTCGTGATGGGGTTACATTCCGGGGAGGGGGAGATAGGTGTTCGTGGTGGAGTTACATATCGGAGCGATATAGGTGTTCGTGATGAGGTTACAATCCGGGGGAAGATAGGTGTCAAACAGATAATACAGAGAACGATTTTGTACTGTAACAATAATATAAACAGAGAAATATGGTAAAAGCCAGTTTATGTCTTGCTAATAAACAGCTCTGTAACACATATCTGTAAATTGTAGTCAGCCGAAAGCGCGATACATGATAAACACTTCAATGAGTATCCTTTTCTAAATATACACATTTTCTTCAACTCATGGTTTTTGCATGATGGCTACATAGTAGTGATAAAAAATAACATATAATTGTATTAGTAAACAGCCCCTCGGTGGCACAGCGGTATGTCTGTAGACTTATAATGCTAAAAACCGGGTTTCGATACCCGTGGTGGGCAGAGCACAGATAGCCCTTTGTGCTTAATAACAAACAACAACTTAGCAAATAAAAAAAAAAATCAGTGAAATTACAATCTAAAAAGTGGGTTATTTACTATATGATTTTATTGGTATCGGACGTGGCTTTTGTTGGTAGTGTGCCAGTCTGCGGATGGGCAGTTTCAAGGTTTGAGTTCCAAGATGTTGATAAACACGTTCCACACTTTCAGCTGAAGGGACTGGGGGAAAGGGGGGTTATAACCATGATAACTACTTGGTTAAGAATAGTCATGTAGGTGACGGGTGCTACTTACTGGTTGTCTTCCCTCTATTCATCGGTTATAAAATTAGGGTGATTATGGCTGAATCTTGGAGTCTTTGACCTGACCTTTTATTCCACGTCTCCTATATACTGCTGTTTAGAATGAAAATGCCAAATATTAATAATTTTATTCCATGTTTCACAGAGTCTGAATGATTATGTGACTACTTTGTTATAGTTGATTCCGGTTTTGATCTGAATTTGAAATGAATATATTTGATGAAGACAATTTTATGACGAAATGTAAAAATCACTAAAACATTCCTTTAAATTTTATATTATACTGTCAGTAAAATGAATATATCGTATTTGGAAAAATGGTTTAAATTCTGCTTTTCCACGTTGTTTTTGTAGATTCTATTAAATAACTATTTCAACCTTTTATTTATATATTTACGTTCCACCGTGGGTTACTTGTATGGGTAATGTTTAAATGATAACTTAAATTTTCATCCTACATATAAATGGTTCTTCTTCGATTATGTTAGCTTTTCCCTCAACATTCATATTGAATTCATCTGAAAAGTAACGTGATTTGAACCTTTTTAAAATACATATTCACGTTTCCCCTCGAAAGAGTTTGATAGATAAAGATGATGATTTTAATTATATTCTGACATATGTGTATATCAAAATCCACTTATTAATTAAGAATATCCAAATATTATGGAAAAGATTTATTTGGTTTGGTCTGAATATCGAGCAAAGCTACACGAGGGCTATCTACACTGGCCGTCCCTAATATAGCAGTGATATACTAGAAGGAAGGCAGCTAATCAATACCACCCACCGCCAACTCTTGAGCTACTGTTTTTACCATCGAATAGTGGGACTAACCGTCATATTATGACATCTCCACGTCTGAAAGGACAAACATGTTCGGTGACGAGAATTCGACCTCACGACCCTCATATTACGAATCGAGCCAGGTCCCTACAGAAAAAGAGACTGTTCACTAATTATCTATGTTTAATGAATTATCCATACTGACGAGATGAACTACAGTTTATTTCAGAAGGTTTTTATCACCTTAAACGAAGTTTTTTTTACAAATATATACAGCGTAAAGTATCACCATGATGTTTTGAAAATCCCGGTATATCAAGGTGCACCATTGATATCACGTTACGATGACACTCCGGTTGCCGTTCACGTTCTTTAGCATTTACGGTGTTACGTTTCTCTGCTTTAAACCTTTCAGGGCCCCCCAGTGGCACAACTGTATATTTGCGGATTTACAACGCTAGAAACCGGGTTTCGATACCCGTAGTGAGCAGAGCCCATGTAGTCCATTGTGTTGCTTTGTACTTAACTTCAAAAACAAAACAAACCTTCCAGGTTAGTCGGATGCTTGACAAGCAGCAAGTGTTCGATGTGCAGCATCCCCAAAGTATAAAGTCTAATAGTGTGAGATCAGGGCACTGTGCAGGCCCGTTTCACTAGCCCATGACGCCCTTTCCATCTCTCAGTAAAAGGGTAGTGAGGCGTTGGTTTCCTGCTGGAGCCACGTGTCCTCTGAGATGTTCTGCAAAAACACGATCACCGAGCCAACGTGTTCAGTAAAAGAGTAAGGTGGGCTTTTCCAATCATTTCCTGTCGATGAAAAATGGACCAAAAACGTGACATCCTATCAGACCAAGCCAAATGATGTTATTTTTTCTCCATTGGAATACTGGAACATGTAGCAACATGAATACAAAAAGGGGGCTACCTTCTCCCAATTTTTTTATTTGTCTTACTCACTTGTACATCACATTTTCATATAAATTGGGTCTTTCTTAATAGCACATGTTCATAGGGCAGACCCGTATATAATAGTTTAGCTGTTTTGCACATGTATTTTTTTTTCATCAGATATATCCTCTTTTCGTTTTGATTAAAAGTAATTGAAAATACATTTACTTTAAGTGAGACTCAAACTCCAGCAGTAACATAAAGCTATCATCAAAGATGTAGTTTCTTACTCAACTACGTCATTCGTCATTTCAGACTGTCATCTGCTCCTAGGTCCTTAATTCGTCAGTTTCAACCCGGTGGCCACGGAGAACAAATTACTATTAAAATTATAAGAAACTAATCGTAAAACATATTGATATACATCAAACCATAGTTCGGATCAATATCTACCAGTGGAAGTTTGTTTGGTACCGGGTATTCTTTATTTACTATAATCAAAACATAGTTCAGATTAATATCTACCAGTGCAAGTTTGTTTGGTACCGGGTCTTCTTTGTTTACTATCATCAAACCATAGTTCAGATCAATATCTACCAGTGGAAGTTTGTTTGGTACCGAGTATTCTTTATTTACTATCATCAAACCATAGTTCAGATTAATATCTACCAGTGGAAGTTTGTTTGGTACCGGGTCTTCTTTGTTTACTATCATCAAACCATAGTTCAGATCAATATCTACCAGTGGAAGTTTGTTTGGTACCGGGTCTTCTTTGTTTACTATCATCAAACCATAGTTCAGATTAATATCTACCAGTGGAAGTTTGTTTGGTACCGGGTTTTCATTCATTTTGCCTCTTCAACAACTAGATAAGAGCAATAATTTTTCCTGGTGTATTTAAGGGTTTTACACTGACAAAAAAGAAACCTATCATTCTATAGGTATTTGAAGAACTTGTAGCCTTCCGCTACAATTTAATTCTTCGTATTGTTAGCTGGTACATAATTGAATAGAGTTGTTTAAACATTTGTTTAACAACAAGTAAAAGCTTGGAATGGTCTATTCTTTCTTGGGGGTGTGTCTGTGAGCCAGACTAGTTTCGGAACTAAAAATTTAACACATAAAAGCTTCTGATCTTCTGTATCTAAATGTTTCACGCTCCCTTTCAATTTATATAAAATTCATTATTATAATACAGTTTATACGAAAGCTAAGCAGGAATTCACTTTTCTCTGTTGGAGCAAGAAAATAATATACATGAGTAATTTTGAAGCATTCGGAAATGCAACGCTGGTTTCGTTAGTTTTACTAAACTATTATCTCATACTTTAATTGTTAAAATTCACTGAACTGAAGTCTTAAAAATGTGTTTTGTCGTTCTTGGTATTAATGTGTTTGTGTAACGTTATGTAACCACTGACCAGAAGCAGTTTTACAAAAAGTATTAACCCTCTTTTTTTACACTCTTATCACACGGGAATGTCTTCGACTCGAACAAAAGTAATCATCTCAACACAGCTACATAAAAACAGTTGTCTCATGGAAGGATAATTAAATGTGTATTCTCCCTTCTGCTGGGTCTCGGCCTCTCGTTCTATCGTGAAAAACGCGAACCTGCAATATACAGACATCAGGATTCCAATATCTTACTGTTGATTCAAATAATTAAAAAAAAAACTTTAATTGTTGCACCTCACAGAAGTTGACTAAAGAGAGTTTTTAAACATATATATAATTACTCCCTATTACCTCTTGAGAAGAATGAGTAATACTGACTGCAGGCAGCGAAGACCCTCCCACCTACTTACCGTTCTTTCAAGGATTCACTTAGCTCTGATCTTGGAAACTTAATAGCCTTCTATGAAAATCCAATGCGTTCCGCCGAAGCGCTACTAATTAAACAATTATAATACCTCCTATGTGACGTATCTAATGGCCAAAGAAGTTCTTTCGACCACCCAGTAGCCTCTAACCAAGACCTCCACTGCAGCATAGCCTCACGCAATCAAACTGCTTCAAATTATCCATATTTTCGTCTTCCAGATGTTTCTCACGCATGTTCGAGAGAGCATAAAAAATAATAACAATAATAAAAAATGGTGGGATTTCAGGTACAGCACTGAGACTTTCCTTTGGTGATTTCTATGGTGTTTTAGTACATGTAAAAGACCATGCTCCCCTCCTCCAACATCTCGTCTAAATCCTTTTTGTTCATTAAATTCCGAAAACAATTACAGCAAAATTTTTTAATAGAGACCACCTGCTAAGTGTAAAAAAGTCCTACCTTCCCTGAAATGAACTATGTTAACAAACGAACAAGTTCTTCTGCTCCACAATGTTATTATCCCAAGTCCTACCTTCCCTGAAATGAACTGTGTTAACAAACGAACAAGTTTTTCTGCTCCACAATGTTATTATCCCAAGTCCTACCTTCCCTGAAATGAACTGTGTTAACAAACGAACAAGTTCTTCTGCTCCACAATGTTATTATCCCAAGTCCTACCTTCCCTGAAATGAACTGTGTTAACAAACGAACAGGTTCTGCTCCACAATGTTGAGTATGAGGAAGTTTGATTTTTTTTCTACTTACTTTTTAAAATCTGGGGTGCAGCTAACCCATGGTACCTTTTTTTTCTACACAAAAAACTTAAGTGGTATACATAAAAGTCAAATGTTTATTTAATAAAAAAATCAGAAGATAGTGCTCCTTTTAGAATATTTGGGTGGTCATTCGTCCCCTCCTCTCAACCCACCCTGGTTATGCCCTTGTAACATACATATATATAACATTTTCAAACATACTACTTTTAGGTTCCGGCATAACTTTGAGGTTCTTTAGATATATTTTTGTAAAGAATGAACAGAACCTACAAATTCTGTTTTTTCGTTAAATGGTCATAAAATTCTGTAGACGATTGTGTAAGGTGTGTTTTCACGAGGAACACTACCTTAACTGTCTCCATATTCAGACCTGGGATTCTCACCACGCAGAGCAACAAGAGAGTGTGTGTTACAACAATGAACAAGTCAACCAGGCCTATTACATTCGTGATTTGATGCTACTGACAGTTTGATGTCTTTATCATAAAACTGGAACATTTTATGCGTCCCGAGAACTTTCCTCGTGGCACTGGGATAAGCTGCTAAACAAAAAACGGGTCTATCCCGGCATGACCGGGACGTCTGGTCATCCTAATGTGATAGCATTGGCTATGAAATAGTTTAAGACTCTGTAATCAATATTTTTTTACAGTCTTGACAGTCCTATTTATCGGTTGTTTATAGCGTTAAAAAATGTTGAAAATTTCATGTTTAAAGGTTTTAAAATTCCAGCATAAGGGAATTTGATAAGTCAAAAACGGAATGAAATAAACACCTGTAGGCCTATATACAATCCCTTCTGTTATATTTATACTATAATTTGTTTACTTTGCACACAGAATTATTCCAAATCATGCTATAGAACTTAATCTATAGATATTAATAACTTAATTTCTTACATTAGTCTTATTTTTATTATTACAATTATTTCGGTTCTCAAATGGGTTAGGTAGGCCTGAAAGCGGGAAGTCGCACTACTGAGCAAAGGGTGGAGGTCCATTAACCAACAGGTCTGACGACTATTAGTTCGGCGTCTCTAATTAAGCATGAACAGCTCCACCCCACATATAATGAAAACAATACGCATCCCAGCTACAGTTACCTTCAAGTACATTTTCATAGTGGTAGAAAAGTAACTCTTCCAACTGTAAGATGAGAAAATGTTTGTGGTGCTTCAGGCTCTGGGCGTGTTTTTCTTTTTCTGCTTTATTGTAGCATTCTTTTGTTTTGATATGTTTTTAGTCTGCGGTTTCTTTGTGAAACATCAAAGGTACAATTTAAAAACTGCTAATTTTTCCCCACACCTGAAATTATACATAACATACACCCTTTTAGCGCAATAATAGTTAGCCTATCCACAATTACGACGTATAATTTTCTTAAAGGGTATTACCTAAACAAAGTTTTTATCAATATTCTCTCTCTAGAATTTAGGACTGTCTGAACACCTAAGATGAAACATGTCATAAAACAACTGAAGACAAAAAAGAAGAAAAAATTCTCAAAATTATGTATTAGAAATAGTCAACAACAACAACAAAAAAAAACAGCTAATAAATTTAGCGATAAAAGTCACTATATACTTACTGAAATGAGTTACAATGAGTTTCTGCTTTGTCAACCATAAATCAATAAATTTGGAATTCCTATGTGGTTAATCCTGAAAAAACAAAACAAAACAAAAACTTATTAGTCTCCAAAATATAACGATACGATTTTTCTTTTTTGAACGTTTAGAGAATTTGGAATTCAAAATTCCTATACTGATGTTAAACTTTCCGAAGTTTTTACAGTTAAAAATCCATAAATAAATGTTAAGTTTTTAAATATGTTTGAATGAAAAAACGTGTATCTAGATTATCGTTATAAAGTAATTACCTTACGAGAAACTTAATCATTTCTACCTGAATATTTATTATCTTGTCCCATAAAAATGAATAAAAAAACAAGTAGAATTTCCAGAAAAGTCAAGACCCACCGCATGAGGTCGGAGATGTACAATAGTCAAACTGCTACCTCAACAAAAACGGGGTACGTGATAAACGAAGATCGATAGCGACATCGAACAGCTTCTATTATGTACCACATGGATAACTAGGAAGTTGGTTAAATTAATGTGTAAATCAATAACTTCTTGGCCTCGAGCTTCTTACCTATCTCCTGGGTTTGTGCAATCAATTCGAAACGTCAATCATCTTGTGACAACAAGGTGATCTTCACAACCTCAGTTGCTTGTATGCCACGTAGGTGTTATTGTTTGTTACCAAACCTTTGACGAATATTTTGAGTGCTTTTTCTTCTTCAAAATAACCGATTTAATTTATGAAATTGTCCGTGTATTGCTGAATTTTTCTCTGTCTAAAATTTTTTATTATGTTACTAAATTTTCCTCTAGTGGTTTGAATGATTTTTCAATATAACTGATTTATGTTGTAACAACTTTTTTGTATTACCAACTCTTTTTCTTCACCATTGTGTTTTTATTTTGCTATAAGTTTTTATTCTATATTGTTTTAAACCAAGGTTTTTGAGCTTATTCGGTTTAAGATTGCAACTATATTTTTATATTTACTAAGGTAAATGTTTCTCTCCTCGCCTTCGCTTTCAAACTAAAAAGAAAGTTTACGACAGACTTTAAAAATTAATTTTATTTTATAGTATGCAGTGTCTACTGGAATATTAGCGCCGTAATTGTAAAAAATAAATAAAACGATTACTGGCCCCAGGAAAGTTAGACTAGGATTTAGGACTAACTCACTTTTGACTAAATACGTGGAGAGTTGCCACTGACGAAGGCCAAAGCGAAATACCAGAGCAATGAATTCGTAATCGTTTTTTTTTTCTTCGCTTGTATTACATAGACTACACATTCCTGAAGCAAAAATTTAAATTATCGAAGTGCAGTTAATATTCAAATTGTGATGTAAAGTTTAGCCTTACATATACTTTATTATATATACACCTGCAAAAAAGTTAAGCACCCCCAAATATTTTTCAGGATTGCTTATTGAAAATAAGGTTTAATTTT
>NW_013668804.1:10496-15619 GCF_000517525.1 Limulus polyphemus
AAAATTAAACCTTATTTTCAATAAGCAATCCTGAAAAATATTTGGGGGTGCTTAACTTTTTTCCAGGTGTATATATCGTTTTGGACAAACACCATATGCAGTTACATTACATTCACATATTTTGCATTGATCTTTCTTCAAGTTCTTTTTTATTTCTAAAGTTACATGTAAACTTCAACATAAGTGAAAAAACAACAAATATATTCTACATTTTAGCCTTCGTTCATGAGAGTAAATTAAGTTACAAGAATTATCGAAAATATTGAAATGCAGGCTTAAGATATCACCCTTCTGCAATGTTTTGCAGTTTTGTTTCTCTCAAATGGGCTATAAATTAGTCAAATAATTTCTGTATAACTTTTTGTTATAGAATGTAAAAAATTTATATATATATTTATACTTTCTTACTTTACCGAATAATATTTGAATTACATGCTTATGTAATATGATGATTGCTGTAATCGCACTCAAACGAGAATAGTTGGGGTGTAACCCTCAACATAATCATGGCTGTAAACATATTTACTTTACAAATTCTGTTCTTAGGTTTTCCATAATCTTGCCTTCTATACTTCACATAACGATCTTACTAACCTAATGTATGATTTTGTGTATGTGTGCATCGTTATCATGCACATTTTTATCTCTGATTTGTAAAAAAAACTGCTAATTATAAATTATACGCAAAGGGTTTTTTTTTATTCTGTTTCCCAAATTTTACTAGCTGTCATTGCTGCTATTCTTCAGATGATGACGATTTAATTCTATAGCTCAGGTTATTTGTCGCCATCTAACGACCCACGCACAATCAGAGGTGAAACAATGTGTAGTTACAATGTTTTAATTAATAATTAGTTTTGCAAGTAGTTACATTTATAACTTAACGCATTACCGTATATCGTTCTAGGAAGGCGATGAGATGTGGATTAATTAAACGTTTCTGTATATGACTTGTAGATTAATTAAACGTTTCTGTATATGACTTGTAGATTAATTAAACTTTCATACGTGATATGTGGATTAATTAAAGTTTGATATATGACTTGTAGATTAATTAAACGTTTCTGTATATGACTTGTAGATTAATTAAACTTTCATACGTGATATGTGGATTAATTGAACTTTGATATCAATTTTCCTCATCTTAACCTTTAAAGTAATTGTTCGAAAACAAAGAAATTACTTACAACTAAAACAGAATTTTATTACCACAAGTTTTTTTTACTAACTTTTAAGAATTAAGTGTCCACTCTGATAAATATAAATTGGCATGTAATACAGAAAACTGTTTAAAATATCCTGTTAATTTTTCTATAAGATACTTATAAAGATTTATCATAGTTTAGAAATATTTCTGACAAAAGTAAATTTTTTTATTTTTTTTAAAACCTACACGGATAAAAAAAATAACTTTGTTTTAACATCGACCGTATCTGTATATTGGGCAAGTTCATGTTGGTCAGAAAAAATGACCCATTGTGAATATTGGTTTATTTTCGGTTACCTTTTTTGAGCAATATTATTGACCAAAAAGACGATTTGGCCTATTTCTAATTTCACTGTATCAGTGGCTGCTCCAAATCGATGGATCGAAATTGTTGACGACTGTCGAAAAAATTGCTATTCTAGTTGAAAATGGAATCTTTATCTTTCAAATGTAAAAGGCCTAGATCAGTCCTTTCCAAAGTGGGTGTCGCCATGTTTTCGGAAATTGCACAAAATATTTTGTTAAGTTTTATTTCTATTAAAAGATGTTATAAAATTCAGTAATTTAAAGTATTTTTTTAATGTACTCGCCGATGTGGCACGCAAAAATTATCTAATGTTTTATATTTCCTTTTGGACACGCCACACGAAAAAGGCCCGCCAACACAGCCTTGTGTAGTAAAGTGGGGGGGGGGATTATTTTTGGTACGTACATCAAAAAAGTTTGGAAAACACTTGCCTAGATATTCAAAATCTTTGCTCTCGTTGTGGTTGTGAATGTTTCTACTAAATTGGGTCAGAGACTTGGAGGAAAGCAGCCAATAGTATACTGGCAGGTACTAATAAGATAACACAAGGTAGAATAAAACGACCACGGCCAAATTGCAATGGTAATATTATGAATAGCACTGAAAAAGTTGTACATGATGAAAATTATGTGGATTTTATTGATAATGACGTTTTGACCAATTGAAGATAGTGATGATGACAAGGAAAGTGAATACGTCATGAAAGAATGTAAAAATGTATATGGTATCAGAGATGTTTTCGGAATAGTTACTTCTTAGATGATAAATTTACAAAGTCAATAACCGCGTGCAAGTGAATCCTTTAATTCTATTGATAAAACAAGTCGTATAATTACATTCAGCATTTCAGTACTGAAGAACACGTGCTTTATTATCTTTTACAATGACGCAGGCCAGCTATTGCTTAATATAGGAAAACAAATTGTAAAAGAAACCAATAATTTAAACAATAATTTAAGTACAGTCACAATTTTCGCTTCATTCCTATCTAGTGAAGGGTTTTATTAGCTCCATTGTGTGCTTCTCTACAAAATGATGTTTTCCGTTTGTGTAAAATCATTGTCAAAACCTAACAGACTACCTGATTATTTAGCTTCACACAGTATCTTGTAAACGCATTCCGGATTAGGCTGTTTACACTTGTAGTGCTAGTTATATAATATTCCTAGTATATAGTTAATATTCGTTGTTGATACATCGATCTTTGTGTAGCTGTGTCTCCATCTACTCAATATTTTGTTCTAACAAAAAACTGCCAAATCATTATCATTAGTAGTTCCGTTTAGTATCATTTCCGCAATCGAATTATTAGATCGATTTTTGGTGACCTTACCTCTAGTACAAAATATTACCCAATTTGTTCGTACGAGAGGCGTTAAAATAATATACATAGTTACATTTTTAGTTCAACTGGTGCCTATTGGAGAATACTATAGAGTTTCGCAATGCTTGTTATAAAACCACGTATACATCAAACACCACCGAAATTGAAACTTACGTGTAATCATTTTTATTATACGCTTTTTTTTCAAAGATATTTTAAGGTAACTTGCCAAATTTAAGAAGCATTTGTCATAAAAAATGTAATAACAGGATCATCAAATCGGCCTATAGACTGGTACAATTAATTAAAGTATAGGAATTTTACAATAAATCAATGAAAATATAGTCTTAGAATCATAAAATAAACAAAGCTGTCAAACATTAAACTCTTAGTTATAATAATTAGAATTAAATAAGACTCCTGTTAAGATAAACATTTTTATTCATGACGATTCACATAGTTTAGCATTTTGTACAGTTCTGATGTTAACCGTTTCAAAGAAATACAACACTATCCACAATTACGCGATGGTAGAAAAAAAATGGCAAAACATTTATAATATTAATTTAAGTCACTCCTGACCCTGCTGAATAACAAAAATAATACAATCTTTGAATAGAAAAAGCATTAAAAAATAAAAGATGCGTGAATCTTCTCAGATTATGTGCCTACAGCATCTTCACGACTGTTTTCTTCAACAGCAGTAACTGGGTCAATCTGGGGTTTCAAACCACGTATAGAAAGATCATAAATTACCTCCTCAATCTTCTTGAGATTATACTTAAGAGAGTCAAACTTTTTTCGAAGGGAGTCATTCTTCAAATTGAGTAGACGAAAGCCCAAGTCCAGCTGTGACATGAAGTGTGCTAATCTGGTAGGACGATTGTAATCTCCTGCTGTAACACTGTTGACAGCAAATCTAGCCTGCCAATTAAACTAAGACATTATAGTAGGCAAATCTACTGTTATGAAATAGTGTCACAAATAGAGTACACTAACCACAATTATAAAGTTTATTTTTAAAATTTAGTTTTCAAACAACATAATACAGAAATAGTTGGCCATATTATAAAATCACATTAAACCCGTCAGTACAGTATACTTTCTAAAAATTCAAGAAAATAACGTATCGATAGAAAAAAGAAACCAGTATAGCTTTGTTACTGATAATTGGGATATCAGATTTTAGTACCTATTACCAAATAAAAAAAATCATCATTAAACATAATTGACCTTATGAAAACCTAGTGAACGCAAATTCATTCTGATCCTTGAGAAACAAAGACAACATAACGTTTACTATTTGGCAAGAAAACGTTTGATAATACTAAATTACTTCTTTTCACAGGTTATAGTGATTCGTAAGGTCAAAATCGAAGTATTATAAAAAATATTGAAAACAAACTTAGAAAAACAACTTTATAAGTCTTAAAAACATCATAAGATCTATAGGCTGAAGCTACCGATACTAACTATTTATACTTTTACTTAGAGGAAACACACATGCATGCTGAACACTCAATAAAACACGTTTATGATAACAACTAGAGACAGTCATAATTAAACAGGAGCCCTCTTCGTGTAAATAAGTTAACAACTTAATGGTGTTGCATATTGTTAGATTTTTATTAGTCTATGGCTAGTATTTTCAGAAAAACACAGTAAAATAATAATGTTAATAAGAAATCAGTTTTTCACCCAATAAAGAATAACCAATATTAACTTGCTGTAACTTTACTATTATTATAGCAATCTTACCCATAAGTAACACTAATTATGTTTTTAGCTCGTACTAAGTACAGCCCTCTGGAAATTGCGCGTGATTGCATGTTTGGCGCACGATTCCATTACTGGAGCGCAATTTCGTAATCTTATTTTTCGCAAACATTATACACATAGTTCAAAGTTTCACTAATTAGTTTATTCTATCACATTTATATATATATATAAAATATTACCTTACATGTATTTACTGTTTTAAAACTAAGATCAATTTGACTTTTATGTATTCCTAACTGAAGGCAACGGTGTCATTTTCACCCAAGTCCGTTTTGAATACGTATTTACTGACGTATGGGTCATCTGTTACAGAGACTTCTTACTTTTAGAGCAAGTACGAGTTTGTACGAAAAGTTCATGGCCCGATCTAAAAACAACAACAAAAACTGGAGTGTATGTTTTTTTGTTTTTTTTGATAAATATTAAGACTGAACCTTTTAATGAGTAAACAACAAGTAACACATTACTTAACCAGCTTATTTTGTGTATGGCGGATTTTCGAAGGA
>NW_013668804.1:15895-23467 GCF_000517525.1 Limulus polyphemus
TCGAAGGAAAGAAGTGAGCAGTGCTAAACATCATGGAGAAGATCAAACATCGTGATAAATATTTCGTTAAAAAGAAAATGACACTGCAAGAAATCCACCAGTGTATGGAAACAATAGTAGGAGAGGGCGCTGCGATATATTTAACAGAGAAAAAATGGTGTGCTGAGTTTAAGCACGGTAGAAAATCACGTGAAGACGATCCGAGGTCAGGTCGGACATCGACCACAACAGAAATTGCAGATAAAGTTCATGATTTGGTAATATATGATAGAAGAATTACCATTAGGAAGTTAGCAGAAAAAGTGGGAATCGGTTAAAGTACTGTAGCAAGCATTTTTAGTAACAGTTTGGGAATGAGTAAGGTTAGTGCCAGACGGTTTCCAAAAATGCTGTCAGTTGAGCAGAAATGGATCCGAGTTGTTGATATTCAGCGCCTAATCCAAAAGTTCAATAGATTCGTAACTATGGATGAATCTTGGGTTCACCACTTCGACCGAGAGATAAAAATGCAAAGTCTGCAATAGAAACACCCAAGTTCGCCCACCCCAAAGAAGTTCAAGCCACAATTCTCTGCTATGAAGGTCATGGCATAATTTTTTTGGGATGCCAAGGGCGTTTTACTAATTGGTTATTTGGAAAAAAGGTCAAACCAATACAGCAGATTAGTATACATTTTTAAATCGACAATTTTTGTCAAAAAATCAATGAAAAGATAATAGGATTGCTCACAAAAGTGTGCTCTTCCATCAGGACAACGTCCCGCTCATAAATCGTGTGTTGCTTTGAACGCTATCCATGATGCTGGCTTCGAATTACCCAATTACTCCCCTTATTCGCTGGGTTTAGTTAGGACCAAGAGGAAGAGTTCTTTCAGAATGGTATATCTGGTAGATACCATTTAGTTATGGATTGAGGACCAAGAAGATCGGTTCTTTCAGAAGGGTATATCTGGTAGATACCATTTAGTTATGGATTGAGGACCAAGAAGAAGAGTTCTTTCAGAAGAGTATATCTGATAAATACCATTTAGTTATGGATTGAGGACCAAGAAGAAGAGTACTTCCAAAAGGATATATCTGGTACATACCATTTAGTTATGGATTGAGGACCAAGAAGAAGAGTTCTTTCAGAAGGGTTATATCTGGTAGATATCATTTAGTTATAGATTGAGGACCAAGAAGAAGAGTTCTTCCAGAAGGGTATATTTGATAGATACCATTTAGTTATGAATTGAGGACCAAGAAGAAAAGTTTTTTAAGAAGGGTATAAGGGACTTGAAGCAACGCTAGTGCAAGTGCACAGATTCAGGTGGAGATTATGTTGAAAAAATAGATCATAGCTGAACCAGAGTATCTTTTTTTTACAGGTCGGACCACGAACTTTTCAGACACTCCTCGTAATTTTGCAGTATGAAATCTTATCAGCTTGGATCGAAACTTCATCAGTGGAACTTACAACCCTGGACATACAAGTATTATGTAGGTTATAAATCGTTTAGCATTTAAACTCTACCGAGGTACAGAAAATACAGAAATTACCTGACCATATTACACCAGTGTGTGTTAAACTGTGTATTAAGAACACTGAAATAATGTTATGCAAAAATAAATTTAAACATTTAATCACAAAATGAAAGCGAAACAACAATAAAATATTGAGACAGGTATTAAGAACAACTTATTTTTCGTTATTTTCCATTGTGTAATTGTCACACAAATAGTGAAAAGTGTACACGTGAATAATCTTTTACAAAAGTATTTTTGACTTGTGTAGAATTATCTAACAGAAATAAAAGACATATACAAGTATTATACTATTGTTTTAATTGAATTTCCTCACGTAATGAATAATTATCATCCTCGTAAGACTGTCTGTCAGTTGATTGTTTTTATGTGAATTTTGGACTAGAAGTTGCCGTGGTGATTGATGCTTGTTATAGTGTATGGCATATGGGCAAGAGAGGTTGGTGTGATAGTGTTTTAATTTTCTTAGGCGATCTACAGATTTATCCTGTTAATCAGCTGCCGAAGATATACGTAATTACACTAAAAATAGCAAACTTTTCGTACAAAACTGTCTAAAAGATTTCTTCAAAACTACGCGAACTGGTTTTTCTCGAAAAGCCGCGCCAGTCCCCACACTAAATGTGCCACAAAATAAAAGACCACTAACTGACAAGGTTATCAGATCAACATTTTTATGTACCATAATTCTAGGGGGTTGGATTAGGACTTGAATATAATGAAAACATTGTACAGCTAGACATTTAAAAGCTTTATTAAATCAAATTTGTACAGCTACATGAGTAAAATACCACAAGGAATTAAAGGCTATATTAAATCAAATTTGTACAGCTACACGAGTAACATACCACAAGGAATTAAAGGCTATATTAAATCAAATTTGTACAGCTACACGAGTAACATACCACATACCAAAAGAAAAATGTTAAGTATAATAAATATATAGGAGTTATAGAATAAGAGTCATGCATTACTACAATGATCCCAAGTACATAACTGAGATTATACCAAATATTTTATATTTTTTTATAATAATTGCTCTTAGACAATAAAACAACGACAGGATTTTTCTCCAAGTGATATTTGACTATTATAAAAGACAAACAAAAAACACAAATAATTTTATCAAAAGAAACCACAACTAAGCCTAGGTTATAACGAAAGCAATTATACAAAACAAGAAGTCATAAAACAAATAAGAATTCCAACATTTTAAAAATGCACAATAATTTATTGTATAAAGTTGAAATCAAAATATACAATTAAAACTACATGGTTCCCTGAAGATGGTGGGATTTTTTCCATCGAAACATTTAGCGTTTTAATTGTATATTTCGCTTTTAACTTTATACAATAAATTATCGTGCATTTTTAAACGTTGGAGTTCTTATTTATTTGATGAAATCGTTGCACAAGAATGGTCACAAAATATATTAAACAAGTAGTCATTAATTATGTCAACATCACACATGTAGGTTGGATTTGTTCTTCAAACAGAGTACTCATAGTTGAAAGATTGAAACAGTGTTTTTCGTGTATATTACAACGGTTATTGAGCGAATAACCACAACAAAAAAAAACTGTATTTCTCATTGTTTTAAAGTAGTTTAGATTAGAGATAACTATTTAGCTACCTAAATATAACTTTTCCTATTATATATAGGTTTTCCTACAAGTTTACGTAAACATCAAAGCATTATTAAAAACTGCATTTAAACAAGCTTTAGGAGTACCAAGCCTAACTAAAAACATCTTACATGTTACCGAAACATTATTTTAAACGGCCTAATGCCTTCACCATTTCTAAAGTATTGTGCACTTTTAAATGTTATTTGAATGAAGTTTTTAATGAATAATTTTTACAAAAATGCTGTGATCCTATTGTTCTTAATTTAAAATAAAAGTCTGTTACAAGCTTTATCATTTCCAGTTGCACCTATGCAAGAAGTCTAGAAGAACAATACTGTTGTTGTTGTAGTGTAATGCTTTTTACAGTTACTTCTTCTCTGGTAGATACCCTATTATACTGAGGTGTAAAAATAATGTTACCATTGAATTCCTCTGTTGTTGTTGTAGTGTAATGCTTTTTACAGTTACTTCTTCTCTGGTAGATACCCTATTATAATGAGGTGTAAAAATAATGTTACCATTGAATTCCTCTGTTGTTGTTGTTGTGTAATGCTTTTTACAGTTACTTCTTCTCTGGTAGATAGCCTATTATACTGAGGTGTAAAAATAATGTTACCATTGAATTCCTCTGTTGTTGTTGTAGTGTAATGCTTTTTACAGTTACTTCTTCTCTGGTAGATACCCTATTATAATGAGGTGTAAAAATAATGTTACCATTGAATTCCTCAAACTTTTAAAAAGACATTGATGTCTGACTATTCTTCTTAGATTTTGAAGAAATGTTTATTTATTTATTGATTAACCGTCTTCTCTATTTTATAAAACGTCCTTAGAAGAATGGGTAATATTTCCACAAACAACAATTTTCAGGGACATTCAGAGAGCAATAATACAAATAAATATGATAGCTTAGTTTCAAATTTGTTTCTACAGTATCTTTTAATACATATATTACACTAATTTGACTTAGAACACACAAAGTTAAACAGTTCCAAATAATCTACACTGTTGTTTTTTTAAAACGTGTGTGTGAATAATAACGTTGACACACTGTTATAGAGGTTCTAATAACTTTAATCAGAAACAAATACACTTTGCTTCATGTTCTTCACAAGTTGATGAAGACTTCATGACATAGTTCAACAAAGCCTGTAACATTTACTGATATTCATTACAAATATTAGCATTCCAATGGCTCATTACCCCTTACTAGTTGCATAAGACCATTATTCTTTTCATATTAAATCACAGAGATCACAACAACAAACATTTTAATTGTTCTTTTTTTTTCTGATGTCAGATATAAGTATGTATTCATTTCTAAAAGCAACATTAAATGAAACTGCTTTTCCTCCAAGTGTAAAAAATACTTAATTTTATCAAGCTGGAATACGAACATATTAAATAAATAATGCATATTAATGCATGTTAAATAAATAAACAACTTTGAAATTGAACAGCATTTAGTCATAACAATCTCAATTTCTTCTTAAAAATAGTTAAAAGAAGTTACTGTGGACAGCATCAACTTGCCTGTAAGGTGAATGTAATGTTACTGTGGACAGCATCAACTTGCCTGTAAGGTGAATGTAATGTTACTGTGGACAGCATCAACTTGCCTGTAAGGTGAATGTAATGTTACTGTGGACGGCATGAACTTGCCTGTAAGGTGAATATAATGTTACTGTGGACAGCATCAACTTGCCGGTAAGGTGAATATAATTTTACTGTGGACAGCATCAACTTGCCTGTAAGGTGAATATAATGTTACTGTGGACAGCATCAACTTGCCTGTAAGGTGAATGTAATGTTACTGTGGACGGCATCAACTTGCCTGTAAGGTGAATGTAACGTTACTGTGGACAGCATCAACTTGCCTGTAAGGTGAATATAATGTTACTGTGGACAGCACCAACTTGCCTGTAAGGTGAATATAATGTATACAATTTTTAAACTAAAATGATGAAAAACATAGAGCTTCTAATAAACATCTTGAATTTTTAATTCCTAACATGTTTCTATTCAGTCTCATTAAGACACATGCAAACAGACTCATACACACACACATATATACGTGCATGTCAATATCAATAAAACTTTTCATAAATTAAAATATAATATAAATAATTTTACCATATCCTTGTACTTCATATGAAAACATGTACTGATATACACACACACAGTGAATTAGATGAAGTTGAATTATATACAAAATTATACATCTTTTTGATACAGTAGTTTATCGTATAAACTGATAAAAAAAACAGCATGAGTAATAAGAGATCGAGAAGCATATTCTTACTTAACAGAATTTATTTCCATACATAGTGGTTATTTCTGTTTAAACCATAATAAAAAAATTTAGTTATCTTTACAATTTTTTCTCCAATACAGAATTTAATTTGATTTAAAATAACCAAAGGCAAAGTTATTACCAAATCATTTACACATGACCTAAATGAAACAAAATTTTGAAAAAATAATTTGCTGTTTGTAGGATTATCATCATCTTTAAACTGAACAGATCAGAGGCTTGAAGTATGAAATACAGCATGTGTGAAGAGGTTAAGTGTGTTATGTTAAAACAGTTTTGAAGCCTCATGCTCCTTCTGATGACCTTGCACTTTGACAATAACCCTGTAGCATATTTCCATTGCAAAAGGCTCTGTCATAAAACTATAATGTTAAAAGCACACCATTTACAGGTTTTCCATAATATATCTAGTGTATGAGGACAACTGTTTCCTAGCGCCCATTTCAAAAGTCTTATCACACAGAAATCCACAGACATTATATCCAGTAACTTGTCCTGTAAGTCTTCATATGGAATAGCAGGAGCAGAAGCCTCATCTTGGTGAAACAAAACCATGTTTGCCTCATTCAAGACAGAGATCTTTCTTCAATATGTTGCATACTATTGTCTTGGGCACGTGGAAAGTTTTTACCACTAAACTTTGAGCCTGCAGATCCTGTTCTGTTACAAGATGCCACACTTGTTATGTGTCTCTTTATGGTTGGTCTTGATGTCATAAGTTGATTCACATTCCTTTGTTTTCCAATGCCAGTAAGTATGAAGCATACCTGCAACCATGAAAATCCTAAATCCCCAATCTGAACAGATCTTTACGATCTGAATGTATGAACATTTTATATCAGGACAGGCTGTTACATACTAATGGCATCACACTACCTACAAAACACCAACCTATGTGAAAATGTAGTTCTGATACATGCCTTCCAACTATGACGTTATATTAACTGTTGTTGTCACATGACTTGCTGCTTTACATATTCAAAATTGTTTTAATATAAGGTACCCAACCCTTTGAACATCATGTAAAATTCATGACAATGAATTAAGAACTCTCCTTACAAAATTTGTTTACCTCTGTAATCATTTTATAATATCTTAACACATTTCTGAATAAATGTATAATTATGGAATGTTTTGGTCAAGCAACAAAGTACAATTCTGTCATTTACACCAAAATATTACAGGAACATGACAGAAGTCATTTTCTACACATTTTAAGGTGCTACTACAGCATGCAGTCTACAAAGATATTTACACTATAGTGTGTGGTCTACACAGATACTATCGTCATCACCTTTTTAATGATTCACTAAAACATAATTTCTTGCTAAATAATTTATATCTATCCACGTTTTTGTTCAGCAAATAATAATTTTATAAGTTGTGTGTTCCAAAAAAGTACCTTAAATTTAGGTTATTATTGTTCTAGCTTTGATTGTTGTAATTTATTTCATTCTGATAATATTTGCCCCCGAAAACGTTATGTAATGGTATTTTGTACTTTATTAGTTTAAAAGCGTTATTTATAATAAATGGTGCCAACTGCAAATAAACAAAAGTTAAAACGGTGATGATGATAATATCTGTGTAGACTGCACACTATGTTGTAATTATCTTTGTAGACCACACGCTACAGTAGCACCGATTTTACTTTCAACGAGACAGTGATGGTCACTTTTGAAAAAACCCTCACATCTGTGATCACATTAAAGCTTTTGTTCATAGATATTTATAAATAGCTATATTTCTAACATAACTTAGCTCCTAGTGTTAGATTACACAGACTATAAGGTAAGATGTGAAGCAAAGCTCCTAGTGTTAGATTACACAGACTATAAGGTAAGATGTGAAGCAAAGGTCCTAGTGTTAGATCATCCAGACTATGATAAGGTAAAATGTGAAGCAAAGCTCCTAGTGTTAGATTACACAGACTGTAAGGTAAGATGTGAAGCAAAGCTCCTAGTGTTAGATTACACAGTCTGTAAGGTAAGGTGTGAAGCAAAGCTCCTAGTGTTAGATTATCCAGACTATGATAAGGTAAGATGTAAAGCAAAGCTCCTAGTGTTAGATTATCCAGACTATGATAAGGTAAAATGTGAAGCAAAG
>NW_013668804.1:24096-27949 GCF_000517525.1 Limulus polyphemus
ATTACACAGACTATAAGGTAAAATGTGAAGCAAAGCTCCTAGTGTTAGATCATCCAGACTATGATAAGGTAAAATGTGAAGCAAAGGTCCTAGTGTTAGATCATCCAGACTATGATAAGGTAAGATGTGAAGTAAAGCTCCTAGTGTTAGATTACACAGACTATAAGGTAAAATGTGAAGCAAAGCTCCTAGTGTTAGATCATCCAGACTATGATAAGGTAAGATGTGAAGCAAAGCTCCTAGTGTTAGATTATCCAGACTATGATAAGGTAAAATGTGAAGCAAAGCTCCTAGTGTTAGATCATCCAGACTATGATAAGGTAAGATGTGAAGCAAAGCTCCTAGTGTTAGATTATACAGATTATGATAAGGTAAGTTGTGAAGCTCATTTGTTGAATTTTGTGCACAGCTACTCAAAGTATATCTGCACTAGCTGTCCCTAATTTTTAAGTAATAGGTTAGAGGGCAGGCTAACCAACATTACCCATTACCATCTCTTGGGCTATTCTTTATGAAAAGACAATGGAATTGACCCTCACATTATAACATCCTCACTGCTGAACTAGTAAGCATGTTTGGCAATGGGCTTCGATCCCAAGACTCGCAAGTTATGAGTTGATCACTCTAAGCACCAGGCCATGCAAGACTTACATGAGGCTCATACCATTAAGGTATTTGACAGTTAAAATGACTGAGCACATACATAAAAAGTGCCTTGAAAATGTTTATAATAATCTTCTGTAAAATATGCATAATAGAATAAAAAGCTTTTTATGTATATATACATATGGTCGTGTATGCATCAACACATATGATAGGTTAGAGCTCTGTGAAAAAGTGAAACTTTAAAAACAGTACAATAAATGATAGCAACTGTTTTAAATTAATGCCATTATGAAGTAAACATGCAAGAATTGATTTTGACCTACTTTTAGAATTTCACAGACCATTAAATCACACCCTGATAGATGTGCCTAAAGTAAAAGGATTTACAGATACACTTATAACCACATATCTCAATCACTTAAAAATATTCTTAGAATTACGTACTTGAAATGGTTTATAGATGTGTTTCTGGCTATATAGATCTGATCTACAGATATATATATATATATCTAAAATGGAATATGGATACTGACATACCAGTTCATCTGCTAGATACAAAAGTCCCATCAAAAAATCTTCCAAATCTAGGTGGAATCCTTGCGTTCTATCAACCTCAACTGAAATCATGTAAAAAAAAAAGTTGTCACAACAAACCTTCATTGCTGTTTACCAAAACCTAAATAAGTACTTAGCATCTTTGGCAATTCAATTGTACATAAAACCTAAATAAAACACAATTAACATCTTTGATAAGATAATTCTATACAAATTCAAGCATTATAATCATGAAATATGCATCGGTCGTTGCTACAATTATGATCAGTGTTTACATATTTCACCTTACACTGTTTTGGATAGATCAAGTTTTTATGCAGGAGGTAACATTAGTTTCAAATTATACTTCCACTCCTTGAACTACATCAGATTTACCATAAAAAAATACAACAAATCAATAAATACTCTATGACAAACAATATAAATTAATCATCCCTAACATGGTTTAAGATATTACATATTTACTGAAACTTATTACAGTTACTGTGATTCAATACTACTCATTCCAATAGATAAAAAATGTGTATGCTTTTGGAAATAAAGAAAATGGAACATTTTCTTTAATTTAAAATATCAGTTGTTGAAATCTTATTTATCATTATTTAGTAACTAGGAATTGATATTGGTGGTATTCAAACAATTTTGAGGAAAACAGAATGTTCATTTGTTAACAAATAGAACAGGTAATTCCTTATTGTCTACTAGTTCCATATTATATCAAAATTTTTCATCAGTCCATCTGCTAGCTACAGAAGAGGTGTTTTCATTTCTCCAACAGAAACAAAACATTTGTGTTTAATAACTTCTAATAACCTAGTTAATTTTTTACATTCTACCTGGAATCACAACTGACTCCTACATAAAGTTCTTTTTTCCAAAGCTTTCACTCAGTATCAGGTTAAACTAGACCTTTTGCTGCCAAAAATAGTCTGAACTAAGCATGTTAAAAACTCCAAAGGTTACTGTAAATAATAATATTGAATTGTAGATCAGCTGCCAAGAAGTATGGTGTGAAATGGGTTTAGAATTGTTGGGACTGGTTTACATATTGAGTTTCAAGGATCGTGCGTAAAGCCACTAACACACTATCAGTCTAAATGATGATAGCAATACATTTCCTAGCACTTTTCATCCATACATGTTAATATATGATATACTAGATAAGGAAGTTATAAAATGTGTACTTAAATGAAGAACATTCGGTCTAACGGATGTATTGCCAAACTAAATCTAGTTCAACTTTTTTTTTTAAATGGTTTGTTATATTCCTCCTAGTCAGCAGACCAAACATCAAAGAGAACATGCTAAGGCCAAATCTTAATGGCCAAGAAATCAGGAGGGCAGTTGTAGGAGCTAGAATGCTTAGCAAAACAAGTCTCAAAACATGGGTGCCTGCAGGAAAGAGCAAGAGAAGGGCATTTGCCTCCCCCCCTTTACATTTCACAAAAAATTACACATAATATAATGTAAACTTAACATCATAGTTAAACTAAATATTTTTTAGTAATTTTATTAAAACTGTAAATTTGTCTTTGTGTTTAAGCACACATATTATTTTAGTCTGTTGATTTACACTGTAAAAGCATACATGTTTTGCCCCCCCCCCTGCAAATATTTCTGTGGGCACCCATTTCTCAAAATAGTAGTATAGAATTGCCAATTAGCCTTTAGCATTTTTAAAGACACCAAAGTCACATGGTACTAACACAGGAAGTTCTTGCTGAAAATGATCACTATCACATGCATTAATGTCTACCTTTCAAACAAATGAAAGAAGGACAATCTGATGAACAGGTGGATAGATTAAAGGAAGTGGAATTATGTCATCTTGGGGGGAAAACTTATACCACAGAAAAATGTTAAATAGGTGTTTAATGATTAAACTGTTTCAGGCTGGAATGCCCTTCCTCTGATGGTTTCAAACTGTAAAAATGTTAAATAGGTGTTTAATGATTAAACTGTTTCAGGCTGGAATGCCCTTCCTCTGATGGTTTCAAACTGTAAAAATGTTTTACTCTTCTTTTGTTTTCGATTTCATCTTTAGCAGTCTTTAGTACCAGAATTTGAGAAAGAAAGAAAGTGTAATCCAAGAGTAGGAGCTATGCAGATCTACACTTACTTCTCATATCAACAAATTCCCAGAGCAGATTGTATACAGTGAAGACTCCAATGATAAGAAATGGAGGACAACAAGATTTACCTGATTAATGTTTTCTCCAGGTGGCAGATATAAAAAGTAAACTAGGAGTACATAATGAGTGATGGATGACCAGAGCCTCTGCATGTATTTAAAGTGGAACAGGCATGGGTGGGGTATGGTAGCTGATAAGTACTGCTATGTATACATTTACCACAAATGTTGCCCTCCTGCAACATTGAAAACTGCCAATTCAAGAAAGTATTGACAGGTTTGAGGACTGTTTCCTGAATAGAGATACAAATAGGTTGGTAAAACTCAATCATAGCTTCATGTTTTCTACATTAGAACAGTGGTTCTCAACGTGGACTATATGGCCCCCCAGGGGGCCATGCCATGTTTCTAAGGGGCCACACGTAAATGATGGAAAATTAGGGGGCCACAGTAAATTCTGAGTGGGGACCAAAACTTCACTGCCTTGATGTTGTGAAGAGAGGTGATATTTGCTTGTCACTGACCAAACTGGACATTCAAAAACTTTCAAGTGTTCATCAG
>NW_013668804.1:28422-30507 GCF_000517525.1 Limulus polyphemus
AGTATGTTATAAACACAATATTTAAAAACATATAATATTGTTAAAATAATATTATAAATCAACAGTTTGGAAATAAAGCAACTTTCATCCTAAGTAACAGCGTCTACAAAGAGTAGGGCCACAGATATAAATCAAACTCAAAAGGGAGCCATGAGCAAAAAAAAAAAAAAAGTTTGAGAAATGCTGGATTAAAATATGAATTTTTTTATAGGTTTACCTTTGCATCCAACATTTCAGGTTATTACTTTTGTCTTTAATGATCCCACCAACTTTCACAGAAAGGTCCTGGAAGTTAAAGGCCAAATAACCCCTTACCCTTGCAGTGATTTCAAAGGGTAATGCCAAGACAGGAATCAACTAGGAGGTTGTCTAATGTCCAATGATAATGCATGCTAGCAGAAAAACACAGATTGAAATAATCTTGTCAAAGGATGGAGCTGTAGGAGCTTCGAGTAGGAAAACAAAATAATACTCACATAGTTGAACAGGTATAGATGTCTGTTTCATAATAAGTAATAATGGAATGCATAAATATGTTTCAATATCTGTTTGGTTTCTCGCCATAGTGATGTCTTCCAGCAATTTTACAAGCTGCATCTTCTTTTCATCCTTACATTTTTTAACATGGTTGTGAATATTATTAATGAGGGGTGTGAGCCTTGATATTGACCCACAGCACCTCAGCATTACAGACTCTGTTATCTTGGCACTTATCTTCAAAATGGGCACAGGTACAAGTTCCACAACAGAAAAGCTTGAAATTTATTGGTAGTTTAAACATATAACAATACTGGGAATATCCAACCATACTAAATAATTCAGATAATCTGTTTGAGAATGGCAAGAGGACAGTTCCGATTTCTTGTTTTTACTGACTGAGGTTTCCTTAACAGTGGTGACACTCTAGTCCTACAGCTTGGAAATAATTCACTACTTCAAGCTACTAGAAGTATATCATTGGTAAATATCCTTACTGGACATGTTCCACATATTATGGAATCCCCCAAAAAACTATATCCCCTGATCACTTTTTTCTTCATAAACATAAGGGAACTAATGATTCCTTCTAAACCCTTTTGGATAAAGACAGATGACATTTTATCATAAGTTTGTCCAACAATGAGTAGATGGATGATATGTAAAAGGCATAAAAGTGCTTTTCTATGACTTCAATGTGAGGCCTCTTGAAAGCCATGCTTAAAATTTAGAAGTTGAAGTTGCCATGACAGTAGAGTATATAAGGAGCAGTCACACTGATGCTAGTTTCATGCACAACATACCCAAACACAATGAAGGTACTCAGTTGACCTTAGTTACTAGTGACTAGTAAACTATTCCAGACAGGGGCACCCTTTCCACAGGAACTGAAGACAGAGACTGTGTGTTGTATCAACTCACACATTATATACAACCCAAGATGTACTCAACTACCAGGATCCTTTCCTCTCTTTTACAGATCATCAAACATGACAATCACATGGGTTGATGTTTGAATCCAACAGGAGGTAAATTACACAAGCAGAACCTAAACTGGGAGGTCCCCTCATCATGAACAGGAACTCAAGGAGGAAAATAAAAATATATTTATTTATAACTAGCTGGAATACACATCCCCTGAATGAAAATTATGTAAACTCATCATTAATGAAAGGTTATTTTAGGACATAAAATGTTGTTTTCCTTATAAGTAATTGTAAAAAATGCAAAAATGCCCATAAAAACTGCAAAATACAAAATGTAAAATTGCAATTTTCCATGTATCTCCGCGTGGACCCAACAATCCTTCATGCCAATCCATCTACAGGGGGTGAAGTAGTGGTAAAAATCTAAAAAATGACCATAAAAATTGCAAAACACAAAACAAAATTTGTATGCATCTCCCCATAGACCAATGAACCTCCATACCAAATTTGGTGAATATCCATCCACACCCTGCAAGTATAGTTACATCGACATACAACATACAGTACTATTATATTTATATACACAGCATGGTCCCAAGTAAATAGACACCACCTTTTCAGAAAAAATTAAATTTTTCAATCATATTCACATGAATTGATATATTTATAATTTATTTAATAT